>NC_090375.1:32294281-32521077 GCF_036365525.1 Heterodontus francisci
ACCCCGCGCAAGTTAGAGTTGCGTCGACGGGGAAGTCTTCCGGGAGACGACTAATTAAAAGGCCACCTCCGCATTCACTGTCCAATTAAGGGTTCCCGGGTCAGGAGGCCTAGTCACAAGGCTGCAGCACTGGACGGACAGCAGCCCCACCGGCAGTGGTGGGCACTGCTGAGGTAAGTGCAAGGGCGTCCCAAGATGGACAGAAATCCCTCCACAGAAACAGCCCTGGCTGTGGCTTTTGCATTTACACGGCGCAGTAACGATGCCGATGAGAGGAGGCACTATTGGCCCTCCGGCCTGCTGCAGGGAGGCCGCCTCCAAGTTGCTGCCAGACCCTCGACTCAGTGTGGGAGGGGCCAGACCGATGCTGGGAGAAACCGGAGGCTTCTGCAACTTGGCCCGAAGTGGGTCTTTAATTGGCCTAATTGTCTTCCGGGCTGGCAAGATTGCACCCATCGAGAGCAAAAAAAAACACAAATCAAGGGAAAGTGAGTCACAAATGGCTCCTTAGCCATAATCTGAGTGTCACTGTATAACATTACAGCAGTATTATCTGCTAGATTGCTCATTACATTAAAACTATTGTGACAAGCAGTCTTCATCACAATCTGTTTATGAAAACGTACTAAACTATAGTCCATAAAGCTTGGATTGTCCTATTAACATTATTTTAAAACCAGCAGCAAACCTTTTAAAATAGTAGCAGTTAGTAAATCCAGTTTCAAGTTACATCTATATATATGTTGTATCCTTACTGCAAAACTACAAAACATTACAGTTTTTTTTACTTTGAAAGGACTTAGTCACTCCCCTGTATTTGCAGGTCACATAATTGTGAACTTGAGTCTTGTGTTTTATGGTAATTGCCAATGCATTCTAGGTGATTTAAAAGAAAATTCTTATTTAATCACAGGTTGTTAGATTTCAGTGGTGCTTTGAAGTACCAGAATATTGATCTGGACAGCTGCCTGCTTTCAGAGAGAGCAACACCTGAGTCAGAGGAGAGAGACTTAGAGCTAGTACTGCAGCCAACTGTTACACCCATCCAACCGCCTGAGAAGAAGATAACCCCCACTATCACCACCCACGGCTCATCCTCCAAAAAGAAAACTGTAAGGATACTGTAACAGACAAAATTGAAAATTCTGAGATCTTGTTTGTGTGTAGAAGATTCCCTGTTTGAATAAATCCTCAATGAGATTATTTCTCACTAAGGCTGCCATTTTGCTTCCAATTTTGTGTTGATGTGAAATAGTTCTGCATACACATCGACCTGAAAGTGGCAGTATAACTTAGGCATCAGTTCATTGGCCTGACTCCTAAGCAAACTCGAGGAAGGGTTTTGAGACCACTTCTGGAATGTTGTATTTGACAGTTGCACCCGGTATTGTGTCCCTGGAATCGAGGGATATGGGGATAGGACAGGAAAGTGAAGTTGAGGCAGAAGGATTAGCCATGTCGAATGGCAGAGAGGGCTCAAGGAGCTGTATGGAAAGCTACAGCTCCTGTTAATCTTATTTACAAAGATCCCACAGCCTGGGAACTTTTCAAACATAGTGTTTTTAGCACGAGGCAAAAGCAGAAGGCCTGCCTGTGTGATCGTGACATTAAACATTAACCACCCACAACAGAAGCTCTTTGAAGAGCTTTTTTTCGGGCTGAGGAAATGCCAATCCACCGCAGAGTATAGTCTGCTCTGACAGATCTGCCAGCTGAGTATATGCAGCACTTTACAGGTACTGGTCTCAATGCTATCTAGTCAAACGGCAACCTTTAGTTTTTCTCATTGTTGAACTCTAATCTTAAATTAGTCTGATACCATTTCTGTTTCAAATTGAGATCTATTACAATTTTCAAAGTGCTTTTATTCATTCAGCTTTGAGTGGAGTGATGTTGTGGCATCAAATTTCCTCCTGTCATAGAATCGTAGAACGATACAACAATGGTAGAACATGATCATTCTGTCCATTGTGAATGTGTCAGTTCTTTGGTAGAGATTTCCAATTAATGCCACACCCCTGCTCTGTTCCCCATAGCTCCGTAAATGTTTTCCCCTTCAAGTATTTATCTAATTAATTCTCTTTTGAAAGTTACTACTGAATCTGCTTCCAACTCCTTTTCAGGCAGTGCAGTCCAGTGCAGTGCAACACGCTATGTAAAAAAAAAAGTTCCCTTATGTCGCCTTTGGTTCTTCTGCCAATCACCTTAAATCTGTGTCCTCTGCTTACCGACCCATCTCTCACTGGAAATAGTTTCCCCAGTTTATGAAGGGGCATTTCTCTCATTCCGGTGAGTTCTAGGATGGGGAATTTTTTCCGGGGGTTGCAGGATGGGGTGGGAAGAGGAAGAGGGCAGGCAGTCAGGAGCAGAATTGTTCCCAGGGCAGCTGGTTCAAAGACTAGGGCACAAATATCCAGTCCATCATCCTGAATGGAATTGCTGTGAAGGAGTCTAACAAAGATGGAGGAGAGTACAAATGATTACATTCTCATAAAACACATTTGTTCAACCTGTATTTTGAATGTTTTATTGCTTTGTTGTTTCTGGTCAACAGACACAGTGTGCAGGAGAGGAATTGTCAGCCATTGTTTCTGATTCTTACCAATTTGGTCTTGCGCGAGGCAGTCACATGATTCTCTCCCTTGATGAGATGACAGTCAAGAGAAAGTAAGTGCATTAGTTCAATAGTTGTGAAGGCCGCAAATTACCTTTATTGGAAAAGCAAATTGTTGCAGATGCTAGAAATCTGAAATAAAAACAGAAAATGCCGAAAACGCTCAGCGCATGTGAAGAGAGAAACAGTTTTGATGAAAGGTCATCGACCTGAAATGTTGTTCTCTCCACAGATGCTGCCAGACCTGTTGAGTGCTTTCAGCATTTTCCATTTTTATTTATGATTTATGACCTTTTATTGGAGACTAGTTTTAGATTTAAAGCTCTATGCAAAAGGACAGTTGAGCTTTTTCATCCACAATGGAGCTCTTCATCCCCAAAGGCAAATGAAAACTGTTGTTCTACATTTTAACCAGTAGAGGATGCCCTTGTCGCTGCTCCATGAGCAGATAGGAAATGGCACCTTTGCTTCAACTGGTTTTGCTGTGCAAATGTCTACCCCCCCAAAACAAACTGTGCAGTCCCTAAGATTGGAGAATTTGTTAATCTTCAAGTTTTAAGTTTAGGTTAGTGTTATCAACAGTAGATAGACTTGGTACCAAAAGATCTCAAAACCAGTGATGTTTTCTATTACACCCTTGGGGGATAATTTAAAAAATTTCAAACCTGCCTCGAACTTATGCACTTAATGAAGGCAGGACAGGGAGCAGGCAATCAATCTGTTCCCAGGAGGCGTGACATTCCTTAAGAGCTTTTAAGGAGGCTGCCTCCCTCCATACAACCTTTTTATTTTTAACCAATGCCAGTCGGGTTTCCCAGGTTTTGAGAAACCCAGGAGGTAAGAGGAGGTGAGGAGGGCTGGATCCATAAGCTAAATGCCTTTACAGCACTGCTTGTGGGCCAGGAGGAGCAGGTGTGTTTCCTCCAGGCTCATCAGGCTAACTTCTTGCAGCTGCACAATCATCAACTCCACCAGCACCCAGACGACTAACTTGATACCCCCCTTTCCCAACTGTGATCCGCTCCACACCCCACCCTCACCTACACTGTTAATCAGGTTGGCTGTCTGGCGGGAAACCTGCAGAAAAAGATGTCTTGTAGTAGATATCTGAAAACCCATAATTCCAGGTTTCCTGTCCACAACACCTCCCCATTCCTCGCTCCGAACGGGGCTGTACATCCTTGTTGTTAGACATCAGCAAATTTGATAGTAATTTTTCTGCCACATTAGCACTCATTCATTTTTAGCACCCACTGCTTTGATCAGGAGCTTCCAGGTCAAGTGTAGTAGAGGTCACCTGCAGTGTGATGCATCCTGCACTGAACACCAACAATATAAAAAATCTCGAAATAGCCACCCTGTTCTGTCCAGATATTATTTTTTTCTGTCTGTCACATCATTCATTACTCTAGCCTTAAGGAAGATGGAGAAGTTTGCACTGTGAATTCTTCCATGCTAGGAATTAAATTGGGACCAATCCAAATGTTTCATTTGGGAGCCTTCAAGGGCTGGAAGAGGAAACTCAAGTCACATTAGCAAACAAGCTGTAATTGAAACTATTCCTATCTCAGGTTATTGGGTTACCAAGATGTACAGAAATCTACTGTTCCAGAGTCATGGGGGCAATTTTGCAAGTACACTCTGGCACCACCTGCCAGAGGCAGCTATTAAATAAGCACAGCGAGCACACCTACCAATTTCCAACATATACTGTCGGCCAGTGGAGTTCTGCACGCTAACGCATATTCAGAAAGTTTAATGGTCTACATCTCTTTTAGCAATGTACTGCAGGTACTTGATAGTATTTACATTATCTAAGCTATTGTGAGTTGGTGTCCCAATGCTCAATGCCATGGAACAACAGATTCTACATAGTTGTTGATCTTGGTTTGATTGTCAGTGGGAGGAGGTAATCACTTCTCTGCAGGGAAACGTGCTTCCCAGGCTGCTCATAGAATCAAAGAATAATACAGCGCACAAGGAGGCCATTCGGCCCGTCGTGCCTGTGCCTGCGTTCCTGCAGCTCTTGCTGACAACTTTATTTTACTTTCTGAAATCCAGAGGAAGCACAGTGCCAAGGTTGAAAAGAGGACTGAAATAAGTCAAGAAGCAGAGTTTAGATTATGTCAAGCTTGTCTTTAAATTCCTGGTTATGTAGGAGAAAGGTAAAACTCGGAGCGTTAAGGGGTTCCACAGTTTTGAGGGCATGGGAAAATTGAGTTATGGTAGGAGAGAATGAAATCGATCTTGGTTGCAAAAAAGTGAGCATGCAGGGAAAGAAAGAACTCGCATTAACATTGCATCCTTAGACCTTCTCAAAGTGATTCACAATCAGTGAATTATTTTTGAAGTACAATTATTGTTGTCTTGTAGGCAAACATGCCAGCCAATTTCATACAGCAGTCCATGTCGAAATGCAGCAAGACCTGGACAATATCCAGGCTTGGGCTGAGAGGTGGCAAGTAACATTCGCACCACACAAGTGCCAGGCAATGATCATCTCCAACAAGAAAGAATCTAACCATCTCCCCTTGACATTCAATGGCATTACGATCGCTGAAACCCCCACTATAAACATGCTAGGGACAACCATTGACCAAAAACTGAACTGGAGTAGCCGTATAAATACCGTGGCTACAAGAGCAGGTCAGAGGCTAGGAATCCTGCGGCAAGTAACTCACCTCCTGACTCCCCAAAGCCTGTCCGCCATCTACAAGGCACAAGTCAGGAGTGTGATGGAATACTCTCCACTTGCCTGGATGGGTGCAGCTCCAACAACACTCAAGAAGCTCGACACCATCCAGGACAAAGCAGCCCGCTTGATTGGCACCAAATCCACAAACATTCGCTCTCTCCACCACTGACGCACAGTGGCAGCAGTGTGTACCATCTAGAAGATGCACTGCAGCAACACACCAAGGCTCCTTAAAGAACACCTTCCAAACCCGCAACCTCTATCAACTAAAAGGACAAGGGCAGCAGATGGATGGGAACACCACCACCTGCAACTTCCCCTCCAAGTCACACACCATCCTGACTTGGAACTATATTGCCATTCCTTCACTGTCGCTGGGTCAAAATCCTGCAACTCCCTTCCTAACAGCACTGTGGGTCTACCTACCTCACATGGACCACCACCTTCTCAAGGGTAATTAGGGATTGGCAATAAATGTTGGCATGGCCTGCGACTCATACATCCCATGGACGAATAAAAAAAAGGTCTCAACAGCATTGAGACAAATGATCTGTGTTGTTTGCTCGTGTAGGTTATGGGACACATGTCAGGGTGGTTGATATGCACTGATGATAGTAGGAATGACCAAAGAGAGACAATGAGGAAAGCAAGAACTTCCATTTATATTGCACTTTTCTCAACGTCAGGATATTTCAAACTGCTAGACCTCCAGTGAAGTCGTCTTCTTCTTTGGCCTCCTTGTCTCGAGAGACAATGGGTAAGCGCCTGGAGGTGGTCAGTGGTTTGTGGAGCAGCATCTGGAGTGGCTATAAAGGCCAATTCTAGAGTGACAGACTCTTCCACAGGTGCTACAGATAAAATTGGTTGTCGGGGCTGTTACACAGTTGCTCTCCCCTTGCATTTCTGTCTTTTTTCCTGCCAACTGCTAAGTCTCTTCGACTCGCCACACTTTAGCCCCGCCTTTATAGTTGCCCACCAGCTCTGGCGATCACTGGCAACTGACTCCCATGACTTGTGATCAATGTCACAGGACTTCATGTCGCGTTTGCAGACGTCTTTAAAGCAGAGATATGGACAGCCAGTGGGTCTGATACCAGTGATATGCTCGCTGTACAATGTGTCCTTGGGGATCCTGCCATCTTCCATGCGGCTCACATGGCCAAGCCATCTCAAGCGCCGCTGGCTCAGTAGGGTGTATATGCTGGGGATGTGGGCCGGCTCAAGGACTTCTGTGTTGGAGATATGGTCCTGCTACCTGCTGTCAAGGATTCTCCGGAGGCAGCGAAGATGGAATGAATTGAGACGTCACTCTTGGCTGACATATGTTGTCCAGGCCTCGCTGCCATAGAGCAAGGTACTGAGGACACAGGCTTGATACACTTGGACTTTTGTGTTCCGTGTCAGTGCAACATTTTCCCACACTCTCTTGGCCAGTCTGGACATAGCAGTGGAAGGCTTTCCCATGCGCTTGTTTATTTCTGCATTGAGAGACAGGTTACTGGTGATAGTTGAGCCTAGGTAGGTGAACTCTTAGAGTCATAGAGAGATACAGCACTGAAACAGGCCCTTTGACCCACCTGTGCTGACCATCAACCACCCATTTATACTAATCCTACATTAATCCCATATTCCCTACCACATCCCCACAATTCTCTTACCACCTACCTAAACTAGGGGCAATTTACAATGGCCAATTTACCTATCAACCAGCAAGTCTTTGGCTGTGGGAAGAAACTGGAGCACCTGGCAGTAACCCACACGGTCACAAGGAGAACTTGCAAACACCGCACCGGCAGTACCCAGAACTGAATCCGGGTTGCTGGAGCTATGAGGCTGCGGTGCTAATCACTGCGCCACCCCACTTCTACTTCTTGAACCACTTCCAGAGCGTGGTCGCCTATATTGATGGATGGAGCATTTCTGACGTCCTGTCCCATGTGAAGTACTTCTGAAATATCGTCACTAGTCAAACACAGCAGTCAGTCACAGCAGGGTTCCACAGACACCAATGAGATAAAATACCACATAACCTTTTTTTAAAGTAGTGTTGGTTGTGGGATTGTAGGAGAAACCTGCTGCTTTTTAAAAACTGTGCCATGGGATCTTTTACTCACTTGAGAGCACGGATGGGGCCTCAGCTTTAACAGCTCGTGTGAAAGGCAGCAACTTCAACACTGTAGTACTCCCTCAATGTGTCACTGAAGTGTCAACCTAGATTATGTGCTGAACTCTCTGGAGTGAGGCTTGAACCATCTGACTTTAGGCGAGAGGGCTATCACTGATCCCAGGCTGACACTAATAGATAGGAAGTGGAATTGAAGACGAAATGAAAGAGGAGACACTGCTTTGTTTTCTCCTCCAGTAAAGATGTGTTTAATTTAGTCTGTAAAATGACATGGTGGAAATTTCATGTTTCAGATGACTTGGATTGAAAATATTTCCACAGTCGCGGTTTGAAAACAAAAGTGCTTCAAATGAAAAGCAGCTTTTAACATATTTTACAGAGACAACGCACATATGAATCTTGTTTTATGAGAATCAACATTAGCTGTGTTGTAAACCAAAAGTCATTGACGAGCACTGAACCAAGTTGGTGTATAATTGAAAGATTATGGTTGTTTTAAAATTTGATGATGGTGCTTCCTGTTTCTCTCAGATTTGTCATCCAGCTGAATATTCGAACCTATGCCTCCAGCGGCCTGGTGTACTACATGGCCCATCAAAACCAGATTGACTACGCAGCCGTTCAGCTTTGGAAGGGACAATTACATTTCCTGTTCAATCTTGGGAAAGGAACAGCTATGGCCATCCTGCCTACTCTTATTAATGATGGCAAATGGCATACAGTAAGTCCAGTTATTAGATCTGTTGCTTATATAAATGCTCACTTTTATCGTCATTTCTTAGATAGGGAACAGTAGTGTAGTGGTTATGTTACTGACCGTGTCATCTAGCAGGCCTGGATGAATGATCCAGTCAACATAGAGGTGCCCTCTCCTTCATCCTGCAACCTCAGCAGCGGTCACCTCAATAGGTGGTGCTGCCGTGCTGCTGGCCCTCTGATTGGGCTGGCAGCTTTGGGGGGACGGGCCGCCATCTTCCAGTGGATAGCAGTCCCGGCGGCAGTCTTGTAACTGGCGACCGCCAGTAAAATGCCGTCCCAGGGTCCTGCTGCCTGCCTGCACAGGGTTGGGTCCCGCTTTCGGACACAGCGATGGGACTTCTTACCTTTCCAGAAAATCCAGCCCGGTATCAGTAATGGTGACCATGTAACCACTGGAATATTGTAAAATCCCACCTGATTCATTTGTGTTCTTTTAGGGAAGGAAATCTTCTGTCCTTATCTGGTCCGGCCTATATGTAACTTCAGACCCACAGCAATGTGGTTGACTCTTAATTGCCCTCTGAAATGGCCTAGCAAGCCATTCAGTTGTACTCAATGAGGGTTGCTCACACTATCTTCTTAAGGGGAATTAGTGGTGAGTAATAAATGCTGGCCTTGCTAGTGATGCCCACATCCTGTGAATGAGTAAAAAAAAATGCAACTTGTGCTGCAAAGGAAGTTTCTAGTTGAGTATTGTCCTCATCTTGACTGCTTCAGACCAATAATTCAGGACACAGTCTCCAAGATTTAAAGCAGTGTAAAGAAGTCTCACCAAAAAGTTTGGGATTGCATAATTCCCTCTGCCATCATGGGTCACATCTAAGGCAGACGGAAACTCCACCCCAAACAAACCACACTGGAAACTTGCAGCTTGCATCGTGATCAGTCCCACCCAATTTCACCCCCCCCACCCCCCTCCCCCTCCCCCTCCCCCCTCCACTGCACACTCGCTTGATTATGCTGGTTGTGCGCCACTGGGCCTGTGGAAATTCTGGCACAAGCACGTTGGTTGTTACATTTTGTTTTTGACTGGAGAACCACCAAATACCAGGGATGGCATATAAATATAACTTTTATGTCCTTTTAAACTGTCGTCTCTCCTGGAACGCAAACGGGTCAGTGAGTTGGTATATAAATACATCATACCATACAATGCTTCACATTTATGGGGATTAAAATATGTCTGGGCCCATTTTTGGGCTAGCAGCATGCATCCCAACCGACAGGCCCGAATCCAGCCTCAAATTGGGCTCAGGCCTCATTAACATTTTACGTGCAAGCTGCCAACACCTGTTGCACCCCCCTCAGACAGGTCATAAACGTATAAGAGATAGGAGCAGGAGTAGACCATTCAGCCCCTCGAGCAGGCTCCGTCATTCAATAAAATCAAGGCTGACCTTCTACCTCAAGTCCACTTTCCCACCTGCTCCCCATATCCCTTGATTCCCTGAGAGATCACAAATCTCTTGATCTCAGTCTTGAATATACTCAAACATGGAGCATCCACAACCCTCTGGCGTAGATAATTCCAAAGACTCACACTGACTGAGTGAAGAAATTTCCCCTCAACCCAGTCCTAAATGATTGGCCTCTTATCCTGAGGCTGTGTCCCAGGTTCTAGATTCCCCAGCCAGGGGAAACACCCTCTCAGTGTCCACTCTTCAGAATCTTGTATGTTTCAATGAGATCACCTCTCGGTCTTCTAAACCCCAGAGAGTACAGGCCCAATTTGCACAACCTCTCTTCATAGAATAACCCTCTCATCCCAGGAACCAGTTGAGTGAACCTTTGCTGTAACGCTTCCAAGGTCATGCTTTTGAACAGCCCGAGAACAGCAGGAATACTGGGCTGAAGGTGAGCTCGGGATGAGTTTGGAGGCAGCAACAGAGGGAACGATTACAGTGACTATGGAGTGGGTGGAGAACTCCTACTCCTCCTGGTACCATTGGAAGATTTTTTAAAAAAATGTACCTTTTGTTGGTGGCTGCTGCTTAGGCCACAGCAGCTGCTGAAAAACTTGAGCAGGGCAAGCCCAGTGTCTCTCATTTACATATTTAAGGAACCCTGAGGCAGACATATGAAAAGTGGCCCAACCCAATTTTGGATCTGAAGTTTTTCAGGCATCTTTGGGGCACAGGACCTTGTTCTGTGAACTTGAGCCCTGTTGTGCCAGTTTTTGGCCTGGAAAATTGGGACAAAGAGGTTGAAATTCTACTGCATGATTTCCATAATGTAACTTTGGGCCATCGGGGTGGTGATGAAGAGAGCCCAAGTTCTTTGCCCAAGAAAAATCACCTTATCCAGCTGCATATACCTTGTGGGAAAACAGCAGTTACACAATATTTACAGGCTTTCCATAGCTCTTTTGACAAAGTTACAACAGACAAGTGATGACCCCCTGTGGAAATCCACCCCCTTAGTGCTCTGTAATTAGTAACGACCTTACAATATGTAAGCTGCCTGGACCCTAAGCTCTGTAATTCTCTCCCTAAACCTCGCCATATCGTCTTATGTAATTTGGTGTCAAATTTTGTTTGATAATGCTCCTGTGAAGTGCCTTGGGATGTTTTATTACATTAAGGGGGCTATATAAATACAAGTTGTTGTTATTTGTCAGGCAGAGCCCCAGAGATTAATTCTTGTTTTGTCTAGCAAACAAAGCACATATTGACGATGAAATGAGACAGCTGTAGTTATATGAGAACCAGTGGTGAACCATACTTCAAAAAGTACATTTTTCTTTAAGACACTCAGATGTAAATCAATTAGAAAAATCACCCTTCAAAGGCAGTTGCTGGAAATCTGAAATATTAACAGATTAGTGTTGTAATAGCTCTGTTATAGTTAATGGGAGTTAGATCTTGTTGCTTCTATTTCTCTCATGCTTTTCCTCCATCTCTCTCAAAGGTAAAAACAGAATATGCAAAGCGAAGAGGCATGATCACTGTCGATGGGAAGGAATCCAGCTCTGCTCTGGGAGATGGCAATTCACTAGATGTTGAAGGAAAACTATACCTTGGAGGTTTGCCTCTAGACTACACTGCCAAGAAAATAGGAAATGTAAGAATAACTCCAGTGCCAGACAAGTGAAGTGTTTCCCTAATGCATTTTGCTAACATGCTATTCTTGAGCGTTATTACCACTAGTGGTACAACATGCATACCTCAACGGGACTATATAAGTAACATTGATCACTAAACACATGGAGAGCTGCATTCGATGGTTGTGAATTTACCCTATCATATCAACTAAACATTAACTACTGGTGGTCTCGTAACAGCAGGATTAGAACAAGCGCTTCCCATTCAGATAATGACCAGATATTCTGTTTTTTGTGATATTGAGTGATAAATGGAGACTGCGGATAACTCCCCTCCTTTTTAAATTAGCACTATGGGATCTTTTGCATCCACCCAAGAAAGCAGATAGGACCTCCTTCATTACTGCACTGGAGCATCAGCCTCCATTTTTGCACTTAAGCACTGCAGTGGGACTTGAACCAGAACCTTAGGATGCAGAGGTAAGAATGCTACCAACTGAACCACAGCTGATATGCAATAATCTTTCCTACATTACATTATAAAGCTCTGGTTAAGCTCCAACTGGAGTATTGCATCAATTTCTGGTCACCACAGTTTAGGAAGGGTGTGAGGGTCCTTGAGAGGGTGCAGAGGAGATTTACCAGAATGGTTCCAAGGATAAGGAATTTTAATTACGAGGTTAGGTTGGAAAAGCTGTGATTGTTCTCCTTAGAACAAAGGAGATTGAAGAGAGATTTAATACAAGATTATGACAGGCTTAGATAAGTTAGACAAAGAAAAACTGTTCCCATATATCAATGGTACAAGGACAAGGGAACACAGATTGAAGGTTTTGGACAAGGGGTGCAGGGGGAATGTGAGGAAGAACTTTTTAATGGAGCGGGTGGTAATGACCTGGAACTCACTGCCCACGAGGGTGGTGGAAGCGGAGACAATCAATGACTTCAAAAGGAAATTGGATGGGCACTTGAAGGAAATAGACTTGCAGGGCTACGGGGATCGAGCAGGGGAGTGGGACTGACTGTATAGCTCCATGGATAGCCGGCATGGACTCGATGGGCTGAATGGTCTCCTTCTGTGCCATAAATGACTCTGTGCCAACAGTGTCTACATTTCAGAAGTACTTAATTGGCTGTAAAGCACTTTGAGATGTCAGGTGGTCATGAAAAGAGCCATATAAATGCAAGTTTTATTTCTTTAGATTCACTAAATTAACTGTGCAGCCAACCACCATTAGAAATCATCTGTCCGCTTCTCCGCTAGGAAGACCATTAGTGATTTGAGATATCTGCGTCACTCGAGGAAGGGAAAGGGAGCTGAGGAAGGAAAGAGAGTAAAATGTGCCCCCTATTAACAGATAGGAAATGGTATTATCAGTAAACATTGAAATGTTTCCATCCTGTCCCATCCTCTCCTTGCTGAAAAAGGATGTTGTAGGGCTACAAAGGAAGTGGATGCAGGATTATATAAAAAGGAATGATTTTGTTTTTTAAAAAAGCATCTTCCTAATGTTTTATATTTATATTTATAAAATTGATGCTTCAGTAAAATGGCTAAGGAATAGAGACAACTCTTTAGTCATGAGGTTAAGTACAGTACTTGAATCGCAATGGTTTTAATTGAGATTACGATTATGGAGTTCAACATCAAGATATTAAATTGATGTAAATATCTGTATGTAAATAGCCAGACGACCAAGGTGTTTCTCACATTGCTGTAGTCACAAGTTGAAGTGTGTGGTTGAGTACATTTTCTTACATAAGGTAACTTCCCAAATGGAAATCATCGAAATTTCAGCACAGAAGGAGACCATTTGGTCCATTGTGTCTGTTTCAGTGTGATGTGCATATATAATCTCTATCCTGGAAAATGGAGACCAGTGGGTAGGTAGTCCCGCCGCCACACAAGACCTGACTCCACGCGGGTGGGTGGCATTTTACTAGCGGTGGCCAATTAAGAGCCCACTGCTGGGATCGCCGTCCAATTGAGGAAGGTGCCAACCTAACCAAAGCGTCAGCAGCCTCCATAAAGCCACCGATAAAGGTGGCCACTGCTGAGGCTGCAGGAAGAAGGAGAGGGTACCTCCATGCTGAGGCGCCCTCGAAGACAAGTTAGGTTTATTTATGTGCCGGGCCGGGCATTCAGGCCCTGGCGATCGGGGTGCGTGGGGGTGCGGGTACACCTCCAGCAGCAGCACCATAGCCGAGGATGTGGCCATTGCTGCCAGGGGGCAACTCTGTGGGCCGTGGAGCGGCCTGGACCGCAAGGTGGGCCCTGTCAGGAAGGTGTGCCCGCTAACCCTCCAACCTAGGAAGCCCACAGCCCTGCCTCTCCTTATATCAAATGGCCAAATGCTCTGAAGCCAGGATCTGGCAAGGTATGTAGACTTACTGGCAGATTCCCACTGTAATTCCAGTGGGGGTCCACTGGTATGGAGTTACAGCCCCCTGTGTCATTACTCTATGGAGATTGAGTTTG
Organism: Heterodontus francisci; assembly: GCF_036365525.1. Taxonomy (NCBI): domain Eukaryota; kingdom Metazoa; phylum Chordata; class Chondrichthyes; order Heterodontiformes; family Heterodontidae; genus Heterodontus; species Heterodontus francisci. The sequence continues at coordinate 32,307,994 of NC_090375.1, forward strand.
GAACACAGTGCTGTATCTCTAAACTAAACTAAACAGGAACAGAAGTAGGCCTTGAGCTGTTCTGCTTTGTAGCCTTTTGGTAACTGCAGCAAAAAACAATCTTTTGTTTCCCACATAGCCCAGTCAAAATCCACGAAGACTAATGGATGTGTTGGGACGACCTATTATTAGAAAAGTTATGATCTATGCCGCATCACGGATATATAACCAGATTGTCAATGCTCTGGCAGATGGAGCAGTATTCAAAGACTAGCTCACATTTAGACCAGCTTTCCATGTTGATTCGAAGAATGCAAGAGTTTCCACAGAACAAACAAATATGCACCAATACAAAATGCCCACACCAAGTATAACAGTCATGGATTCGTAGACCAGTTCTCTCTCTGTAGCTCTTGTTCACACTGGAATGTTGAATACTCTGCTTCATCAGATGTTTAAATGTTGCTAAACCAGGGCTGTTGAGAGTGTGTGAGGTAGTGGAAGATCTGACTGATGGATGCTGTAAATTGCTTCAAGATTGTCTCCTTTCAGCGACCCAGGGTTAAATTCCAAAAACATTAAAGTGAAACATTTTGTGATGCTCAGGTATAAATGCAGAGCTCACTCATATTACATACCTCTGTGTGCGTTTACCCACTCTCTTTAAATAGCTACAATCCTCTTAAATATAACAGACTGAGGAATGTAGTAAGAGTCTGTTGCTCATTATTATCTGAAATTCAGTAATTGTAAAATATACACATAAACCTCATTTGAATTGTCTCTGCCTTATCCAAGTTATACCACATAATACACAAGGGGGAAAGAAACATCATGGAAAGCATTAGATCCCATTAAACAGTGAATATCTAAAGCAATTGTAATCTGCTGTGAATTATTGCTTACATCTCATTGTGAGTTTCTTTTTCCTAAGGCAACACACAGCATCCCTGCTTGTCTTGGTAGTGTGACCTTGAATAACAAGCCCCTGGACATGGAGAGGCCAATTTCCATCCTCACTGTAGGCAGATGTTACACTGCTGTCCAGGAGGGCACTTTCTTTGATGGCACTGGATTTGCTGCACTAGGTAAATCGAGTTTAATGTTAATGTTTGATGTAATGTATGCTTTAAACTTGAACTGTTCCTTCGGAGAGTTCCGAAGAAGGGTCACTGACCCGAAACGTTAACTCTGCTCCTCTTTTCACAGATGCTGCCAGACCTGCTGAGTGGCTCCAGCATTTCTTGTTTTTATTTCAGATTTCCAGCATCCGCAGTATTTTGCTTTTATCTCATTACAGCTTTGGTCTAAATATGGACAAAAGAGCAGAATTCTCATAAAACTGAAGTCAATGTGGATTGGAGGAAATCTCTCCAGTGGCTGGATTGATATCCAAAACAAAGGAAGATGATTATGGTTGTTGAAGGCCAAATCATCTCAGCCCTAGAACATCATGTAGGATTAGGTCCTAGGTCCAAATATGTTATTTTATCAATAACCTCCTCATCATAAAGTCAGAGTGGGGCTTTAGCTGACAATTACACATTGTTTAGCTCCATTCATAATACCTCAGATAACGAAATACCTGTCTGCAGCAACGGCTGTACAACATCCATTCTTGGACTGATAAGTGACAGGTAACTTATGTGCCACACAAGTGCCAGGCAATGACCATCTCCAACAAGGGAAAGGCTGATCCCCTCCCCATGACATTCACTGGCATTACCATCACTGAATCTCCTAAAATCAACATCTTGGGGGTTACCATTGACCAGAAACTCAACTGGACCGACACATAAATGCTGTGAGAACAGCTCAGAGGCTGGGTATTGTACAACAAGTCACCTGACTCCCCAAAGCCTGACTGTCTGCAAGGCACAAGTCAGCAGTGTGCTGAAATACTCTCCACTTTCCTGGATGAGCACAGCTCCAACAACACTCAAGAAGCACGCTTGCCATCCAATTAAGGATGGTGGCCAGTCTCTCGAAGCTGGAGGACACTGAAGGAGCTGCAGCATACTGTTGCAAGTAAGAGAACGAGAGGGTGCCTCCATCTTGAGCTGCCTGTTGCGGGACGATCTTACGAAAGAACCACCTTAAGAAGATGGAATGAGATGTGTTTAGCTGTAGACAGATGAGACAAGATCTCAAGGTTGCAATGCTGCACCTCCGAGCTACTCCATTGGACACTGGCTTACCGTGCCCTGCAGAGTTGATGTTTGGAAGGCAAGTAAAAATTACCCTGCCCATTCATCATCTCTCTAAGTTTTCCACGGTAAAGAATATACTTCTGTTTAAACAAGGAAAGATGAAGGCATCGTATGACAGGCAAGCAGGACCAGAATTAGCTCAATTGCGAGTAGGACAGAAGGACAGAGTCCTCAATCATGTGTAGGGAACTTGGTATCCTGCAGAGGTTGCTGAGATATGTGACCAGCCCAGATCACAAGAGGTCCCGACACCCAATAGTGCGATTCTCAGTTAGAAGCAAAATCAACTCAAAGAGCAGCATGACAGTGCTATATGTGGCAACCCCCACTCTGACTTAATTATGGTGCAACAGGAAGGCAACAAGCCTTCCACACCCATCTCCCATCACAATTCTTTGGGCCCACTGCCTCCAAGCCCATCTCCATTAAATTCAGCCCATAGTGTGAGTCTTCTACCCTCCTTGTTCTTTGACCCAGCAAAGCAAGTCAGAGGCTGACTGCCTGGGGGTAAGGAATATCCTTTTTACACCTGGCTCAGGATTGACGAGGGCAGGGTGGTGGACGTTGTCTACATGGACTTTAGCAAGGCCTTTGACAAGGTCCCGCATGGTAGGTTGGTCCGGAAGGTTCGCACACATGGGATCCAGGGTGAGCTGGCCAATTGGATACAAAATTGGCTTGGTGATATGAGGCAGAGGGTGGTGGTGGAGGGTTATTTTTCAGATTGGAGGCCGGTGACCAGTGGTATGCCGCAGGGATCGGTGCTGGGCCCTCTGTTGTTTGTCATCTATATTAATGACTTGGATGAGAATGTAGGGGGCATGATTAATAAGTTTGCAGATGACACCAAAATTGGTGGTATAGTGGACAGTGAAGAAGGTTGTCTAAGGTTACAACAGGATTATAAATCAACTGGGAAAGTGGGCAAGGGATTGGCAAATGGAATTTAATGCAGACAAGTGCAAAGTGATGCATTTTGGGAAGATAAACCAGGGCAGGACATATACAGTGAATGGCAGGGCCCTGGGGAGTGTTGTTGAGCAGAGAGACCTTGGGGTGTAAGTACATAGTTCCCTGAAAGTGGCAACACAGGTTGACAGGGTGGCAAAGAAGGCGTATGACATGCTTGCCTTCATCAGCCGAGGCATTGAGTACAAGATTTGGGACGTCATGTTACAGTTGTACATAACGTTGATTAGGCTGCATTTGGAGTACTGTGTACAGTTCTGGTCGCCGCACTACAGGAAAGATGTGATTAAGCTAGAGAGGGTGCAGAAAAGATTCACAAGGATGTTTCCTGGTTTTGAGGGCTTGAGTTATAAAAGGAGATTGGATAGGCTGGGTCTTTTTTCCCTGGAGCAAAGGGGGCTGAGAGGGGAATGATAGAGGTATATAAAATTATGAGAGGCATAGATAGGATAGATAGTCAGAGTCTGTTTCCCATGGTAGGGGTGACTAAAACTAGAGGGCATAGATTTAAGGTGAGAGGGAGGAGGTTTAAAGGGGATCAAAGGGGTAAATTTTTCACACAAAGAATAGTGGGTATCTGGAATGAGCTGCCTGAGGAGGTGGTGGAGGCAGGAACAGTAGCAACATTTAAGAGGTATCTGGACAGGTACTTGAATGAGCAAGGCATAGAGGGATATGGAATTAATGAAGGCAGGTGGGATTAGTATAGATAGGCAATATGGTCGGCATGGACGCGGTGGGCCGAAGGGCCTGTTTCTATGCTGTACTTCTCAGAAACTCAGCCATGCCACCTGAACTGTGATAGACCCCAAGCCACCATCACCAGGAAGACCATTGGAGTGCTCAGGCAATGCTTCCTCAGTCTGGCCAGCTCTTGGGGCTTTCTGTAGTACAGTTTATTGATCAGGACTTCAACTAAACTACTGCTTCCGCCACTACCCCTGTCCCACATTAACAGTCTTGGGAGAGTTTCCCAGATTATGGTTTTCTGCTGCATTCTGGCTGGAGTGAGTTCTGGTGCTTCAGGGTCCGAGTCATCGGATTGCCTTTAAAAAAGAGAAGGATAATGGGCAGCACAACACAGGCAGGTTAGGCAGTAACATATGAGTTTCACCATAGATGCCGTGCTGCCTTTATGCGTAAATGCTCGAGGAAAGAGAAATAGGGAGACACCCTCCTCTTTGTGGCCTGTAGCCTCACCATAACCGAAGTTCCTCGGACTGCCTGCACGAAGGATCTGGGTGAATGCACATGGTTAGATACAAAATTGGATGGACTGTCAGCCTTGGCCACACTAAAAGAGCAGGAATGGCAGCCAATTGTCAATACGCCAGCTTCCCTGGCACATTATGTGAAAAATAAGAAAGCTCCTTGGGAAAGACCTTTTTTTCTGTTACAGATTAAAACGTCCCTTTTAGGGAACTGGAACAGTGAACTAAACATCTCTTTGGGTTTTATTTGCAGTCAAGCAAGGTTACAAAGTGAGGTCTGATGTAATTATTACGTTTGAGTTCCGAAGTACGACCAGGAACTCGGTACTGCTTGGTATCAGCAGCGCTAAGGTGGATGCAATTGGATTGGAGATTGTAAATGGCAAGGTGAGAAAGAATACCTGCTTTCCTGTTCCAGATTCATTCAATGGGCCATGTGTCACAGGCAGGTATTTGAGATCAGTCACTCTTAGATTGCGATAGTCAGCTGGCAAATTGAAAAGTTCTGTCACTATAGCCTACTGTTGGTGTTATCAGTGGCCAAATGCTTATTGTACCCATATGTCATTCATACGCTATTAAAAAAGTGGATAAAGGAATGCTGTACAAATACTGTTAAGTACCCAATTGCTATTATTTCCAGCAAACTGTCAATTGGCAATGTCTTAAAAAATAAACAGAAATGCAAATAGGGCAACGTCTATAATAGGCAGCCAATCCACAGTGCCAGTTATACGCTAGGTGGCAATTTGACTGCGTCCAGTTGGCATTACGGAAAGCATTAGAGAGAGTCCAGAACAGAGTTATAAGGCCGATTCCTGAAATTACAAGTGATATTTAAGGGCTATAAGTGGTGATTGCCTAACCTGGAACTTTGCTTTTATGAGAAGAGAATGATAATGGGGTACTTGAATGAGGTCTGACAAATTTTCAGGATTGGAAAATTAAATTGTGGAAAGTTCTTCTGGCAAGCAAGGATTCTAGAACCAGAGGACACTGTTTAAAGTGAAAACTGTTAGAAGAAAAGAAGAAATTTGGGCAGCATTTGCCAAAGGGGCAGTGGGACAGAATACCGTGGCAGGTTTTAACTCTATCAAAACTCTTCATAATTCTAAATACCTCTAATAAGTCAACTCTCAATCCTTTCTGCTCCAATGGACACAGTACCATTATCTCAAGTTCTTCCTCATAACTATTGTTTCCCATCCCTGACATCGTCCTTGTGAATCTATATTGCATGTGCTCAATGGCTTTAATGTTCTTTCAATAATGGGACATACAAAATTGCACACAGTACTCTCACTGTGTCTAAGCAATGTTTTGTGTAAATGCACCATTATTCCTTATACTCCTAAATTCTATTCCCTGTATATTAAACAACAAATACCACAGGTCTTTTCATAAAGAAATATCTTGCATTTATGTAGCATTTTTCACAACCTTAGTGCATCTCAAATCATTTCCCAGACAATGAAGCACTTGTAAAGTGTTGTTGTTACGGTTATAATTTAGGAATATGCAAAGTAATGAGATAAATGGCCATATTTCTAATGATATTGATGGAGGGATCACCTTTGGCCAGGGTACCAGGAGAATCTGCCTGCTCTTAGAATATCGACATTCAACACTTGTATCTCCCTGAGGAAGGGTGCCTCAGATTAACGTCTTATGCAAAAGACAGCACCCTCAACAGTGCAGCACTCCCTCAGTATTGCACTAAATCATTATCCAAGATTATGTGTTCACATCTTGGAGAGAGGCATGAAACCAGCAGTTGTACTTTCAGGGAATTATTTATTTAAGCCCTCTTCTCTCTATTCATCCAAACCCAATTGTGTCCATCCATTCCTTTTTCTTTCCCCCAAGATGTATTACCTCCCATTTCTCTGCATTACATTACATTTACCACCTGCTTGGCCTGTCTGTATCTTCCTTAAGTCTTTTACAGTACACCTCCCTGTTTACCAGATCCCCTCTTTTATGTCATCCTTACATTTTGAGGTTATGTTCCCTCCAACCTTAAAATGTACCTCTTTGACCAAAATTTGGTTACCTGGCCTAATATTTCCTTATGTGGCACGGTGACAAATTTTGTCAGATAATGCTGCTAGAAACACCTTCAGATGTTTTACTATGTTAAAGGCACTATATAAATGCATTGTTGTTTTATTATAAATATATATATTGCAAGAACAAAAAATGGGCCAAACACTGGCCACTGATCATCCTTAGTCAAGAAACCATCATCTGCCTCAAATTTCACAGCACTAATTCTCCCCTGTGTAAGTGAAACAGTTTAAATCCTCCTGACGCTATTTAAATGGTGCTCAGCTGCTTACTAATATTCCACTAACCAGCCCACTGTGCTGGGAAAAACTCACAGATTGCAGGCATTGGAAAAACAGGAATATTGAGGGTTGACAGCCATGTTTCTGGAGATTCAGCAATTTCCAGCAATTTCCAGGCTGTAGTGTCATTTATATATCTATGTACAATAGTACAAAAATGGTAATGTAACATTCAAAATTACATGGAATGAACTGTATAGATAATTGTGTTTGGTACAACGACAACTTGCTTAACAGAAGCATTATCAAGCAGCATTTGACACCGAGACACATAAGGAAATAATAGGACAGGTGACCGAAAGCTCAGTCAAATAGTTAGTTTTAAGGTGTGTGTTAAAGGAGGAGCAAGGTAGGGAAGTGGAGTGGTTTAAGGACAAATTCCAGAGCTTAGGGTTTTGACAGTTGAAGGCACGGCCACCAATGGTGAAATACTGAAAACCGGGGATGCTCCATTGGCCAATATTGGAAGGGTGCAGATATCTCGGAGGATTGTAGAGCTGGAGAAAGTTACAGAGATAGGGAGGGATAAGGCCATCGAAGGATTTGAAAAGAAGGTTGAAGATTTTAAAAGCGAGGTGTTGCCCAATCAGAAGGTACTGTAGATGAAGCAACACAAGGGTGAATGGGTCTTGCTGCGAGTTGGGATGCAGGCAACAGAGATTTGGATGAGCTCGAATTTACGGAGAGTGCAAGGGTGTAGGACTGCCAGGACAGCACTGAAATAGCATTATGCACAGTCTTGATTGAGATTTCTTGGGCCATGGCTTCAGTTGAAACAGAAATGGAGACATTCTTCCTCTTGTGTTCACAGCTGGACAGCAGTTTCCATAAGCAGACTGAATATATGAGCCGAAAACTCCCTTATTCACAGTATAAAACCTGTTTAATAATACAGATAGTCCAAAATCTCTTGCAACTCTATTCATTAATTCTGAGAAACGCAGCCTATGGTGTGAATATGTGTGGAAACAATTCCTCACCGAGCTCCTACTGGCACTCATCCAGGGCAGTTAGGAACTGAAGATCCTGAGAAAAGTTTGTGGATTATAAAACATCATCTTTCCCTTTGACATTCAGTCAACTTAACACTTAAGTTAACCAGATGTGAACTGAGGTTTCCTGAGCATCTAAATCTTTGTTTTTGATCCCAGACAGTAAGTAACTCTGATTGAGTCAGTATATAAACAACTCGTCCTTCAAAGAACCTATAATTTAACTAACTCGGGCTTCAGCCCAAACTCACTATCTGCTGCAATCATTCCAGTTTCCATATCTGTTTTTAATCACAGAAAGATAATGCCTTAAAATAACTGGATAGTAAGGAGATGTCTGCAGTTTGCTGGAGTGTTAGGAGTGGTGGAGGACTGATGGTCCTTTCACACTCTTGAGCTTTCTGCAATGGAAGGGCTGGAGATGAGTGAAGCAAGATCCTGCTCAATTTTGTAGTTCCCAGCTCCATATGAACTTGCTTGGACCATCATGTTTCCCAAAGTGTTTTGCCTGCACGTATGTAGTGGGAGGGATTAGATTGTATTCTCAATGCAAGTAATAAGATTCTTCCACCCCAGCACCTCCATCTCAGGAACAGCAAGAGAACTGGTGACCACCACTCCTAAAACCAATTAAACTGCAATCCAACACTTCATCATCCAGTTATCACAATGCATTGTGATGATTCCTGTCTGCTTGACAGCAGGCCAATCTGTATCCAACCATGAAGAAGGGACCTTGCATTTATGAAACCCCCATTACAACATACGCCTATTAGAGTAGGGCAGAATTTGTGCACATTGTGCAGTCGATGTATATTCATTGTATAGTTTTGAGTCTGTTCTTTGTCATCTACTGTTGTGGTTAGGCTCCAGGCTATTGTCCATTCCTTTCCTATTAAGGGGTGGCCCTTAAGTTAAGTTTGCTCTTCTATGCTTCATAGGCTTGCAATGTTATCTGCACTCACGGAGGCGAGCTTGCAGTAGAGGCAAAAGATATGCCTGCAGCCTGTTGCAGTCACTAGATGCTCAGTAAAGGGGATGCCTCTGTGCTGGGTCTTGTGGAATATATTGAGGGCCCAAAAGAAAGGTTGGATGTGGAAGCAGTGGAAAATGTCTTTTTGAGGAATGCGAAATTGCTAGCCAACTTTTTGGGAGGTCACCATTTGACCCTTGTGGAGCAATTTGCCCATTTTGCTGCTGCTTTTGTGCCAATACTCTTAGCATAAATGTCTTATAAACGTTGCCTTTAATCCCCATTTAAGGCTGTTTTGTTTAATAAAAACATTAATTTACTGCCTGCACAGACATTTTGATTTCTTTCCATATTATACACATAGTTAGCTGTTTAACCATGTGGAAGTACTTAAAAAGTTGGTTCAGTTTCTTGGGCTTTTTCTCAAAGAATTACATGAATCCTAGTTCTTTTTAGTTAACACTTCACTTCTCCATTCTGTTAAAAAGATTCCACAAACTAAAATGCCTGAAGGTAACTTGTATTTTTTGGATTTACCTCTTGTATGTCTTCCCTACCTCACCACCAGCCTTCATTTATATTCCTGCCACCATTTTACAATTTGAGAATGCAGAGGAGCAATTAATTTCAAGCCACATTCAAACTTGTTCTCTGACCAATGGCTGGGGATACATATAAGTAATCATGGTTCATGCACAATTACTAATCCTTCCATTTGGGAGAAGTTCTTTCCTCTGACCAGTGGCAAATTAACAATTTGCCATGTAGGAAAATATAACAGCTTTTCATGATGCAGTGCATTAATGGTGTTGTGCCACCTTGGGTATATAATGTACATTTGGAAGAAGGTTAACCTTCCAAGTTAGTGTCTGGTATAGAGGATCCTTTCACTGTTGAAACTTCTTTTGTCCCAGGTTCTGTTCCATGTAAATAATGGAGCTGGAAGAATTACAGCCAGATATGAACCAAAGGATTCAAACCAGCTGTGTGATGGGAAGTGGCATAAACTGCGAGCCAATAAAAGCAAGCATCGTATTGCACTGACTGTGGATGAAGTTACTGTGCAGGCTGATAATCCCTATATTCAGTCAACCTCTGCAGACACTAATGATCCAATTTATGTGGGAGGTTATCCTGGTATGTATTGTTATTGTAGCTTGGCTTCTGCATTGATGTGTAAATAGATTAGAACTAAAAAATCGCACTGCATGAAGTCCAGTTCTGTTTCTTGGATCACTTTGTCAGCACATATTGTAGTTATCCACATTTATATCACAACCATCACCATCAGGGAAATACTAGGAGTGAGATTTCAAATTGAAAAGAATGATACAGATCACAAACCTACATAAAAATGAAAGTGTATTTATTTTGTGGAGTGACATACATCAAAACAGGCTAAATTTTCAAAGCAAAATTAAATGAGTCTGACTCTGAGTGCATAAGACTTGTTGGGCCCAAGTTTTGTGTCAGCTATGGTTCATTTATAGGGCGTGATGGACCAGAAAAAGGGGCAAAGACTAGTAAAGCCAGTTCTTCAACCTCTTTAGCATTTTCACATAAATTTCTGGTGAGATTGAAGGCAGGTGTGAGAACCTTGAGCCTGAAACAGGAGGAGGCTTCATAACAGAGTGATGCAGAAGTAACGTCATTATGTTTTCCGAGATAGAACCAATGCAACGCTACTTCTTAATCTCACTTGTGTGTTGCTAGGTTGCACCTTAATGTAAATGTTAAAGGCAGCAACTTGCAAAAACAATTTTTTAACCCACATTTTACCGCTTCTGCTCAACTGCATAGGTTAAACGTTTTTGCAGGATAGCTTTGCAGTTAGTCATTGTTAATCTCACTGTAGCCCTTCACACAGTGGGAAGAACAGTTTATTTGTTTTGCTAGCAGGCCTATTAAACCTGCCAAAAGTACGTCCAGTTAGTAAAGCAAAATATATTTTTTCCATTACTTTCATGTAAAATACAGCCAAAGACGTGCAGGTTGATAGGTAAATTGGCCATTGTAAATTGCCCCTAGTGTAGGTAGGTGGTAGGAGAATGGTGGGGATGTGGTAGGGAATATGGGATTAATGTAGGTTTGGTATAAATGGGTGGCTGATGGTCGGCACAGACTCGGTGGGCCGAAGCGCCTGTTTCAGTGCTGTATCTTTATCTCCCTATGAGCTGTTAAACTCCTTATACAGTTTTCTCACTTTCGCTCCCCTCTTTCTAGGAGAGAGTGCCATAGTGACAGCAGAACACTGCTACACCATTCATGTGTGAAGTTAGGCAGTGAATGTTGGTAGGCTATTCAAACCTTGGTGTGGAGCATAGACCAGTAAGATTTCAAACCTTACCCAATGTCTGTGTGTGTACTTGATCCATCATTCAATAGTGATTCAATAGCAGGACTCCTGGCTGATTATCTCCTACATAGCTCAGGGATTCCAAGGCCAATTGAGGTGTTTCTTCTGCTGCTTTAGCAGGAACTGTACCTGTCCCTGGACTGCATTATTCAATACACAATACCTAACTTCGAACTTCCTTTAAAAAATAATCCTCAACATTGTAATAAAATTTAAATATTAATTGTAGCATTTAACTTGATTCACCACGTTCAATTTGCCACATATATATATTGCTACAATCTTTCAGCCAGCTAAACACATGCTAATAGGTGTGCTTTTATCTGTTCACACAGCTAATGTGAAGCAGAATTGCCTGACCCTTCAAAAGCCATTCCGGGGCTGCATGAGGAACCTCAAGCTGACAAAAAACCAACAGACCGAGGCCTTTGACTTCAGCAGAGCCTTTGACCTCCGAGGAGTCTTCCCTCACTCCTGCCCTGACACTGAGCACTAGCCTCCAGGATTGCCCTCCCTGCCAAGAGAATTTTATTCAAGCAATCGGAGCCATACCTGTCTCCTCATTGTATTAATCTCCCTCCTCAACTCAGGATAAATGTGCTTTTTAAGCCAACAAAAATTGCTGTTTATGACAGATGCTTAGCTAAAAGATTTTGTACTGTACAACAAGTACCTCCATTAAAAAAAACTAACAGCGTCAGGACGAATATTTTAATTTTTTTTTTCAATCCATGTTTACAATTGATTTTCCTTGACAGTATTTACTGAAAAGTTAATCTTTGTTTGTTTTAAATATTTTAACATTTTTGCAATTAAAATGCAAACATTATTCGATGATTCACTGTGTAGAGTTTTTGTTACTTTGTATTTGCACCATTTGTAGAAACTTCAGAAATTAAAGAAAGTTGTTCTTAAAATGAAGTTTCTAACCCATTACTTGCCCTTCAAAACTTCATTCTAAAGTTTTTTTCCCCCCAAAGCAACCCTGACAAGGAATTAAGTCCTATTCAGTGAGGGTTTATGATGTGACTGAATTCATCCACTGAGCTAGAAGAAGCCAGAACCTGCATTTACTTTGTGAATTACCAGATTATCTCAGAAAGATCTCAATGTTCAGACTAATCCCAATAATTTGAAGTTATTTTTTGCACTAAAAAGTGTGGAATATCCAGGAGTTTGAATTAGGCAATGGAAGTAAAACAAAGTGGGAATTTAGTTCTTAAAAGAGTGAATTAGCAAGTAATTCAAAGTTGCTTAATACTGTTGCATTGTTGGGTTTGTATTAGTTGTATTGTAGGGCATTCTAGAGAAAGTCTTAGACTCCGGTAAAGGTTAACTAACAACTCTATTATTTGGTTACTATATACGCTCTCCACGAGCCACCTAAGCTATCATCCTTCATGCTGCTATAGCTCTTCTCAAGCCTATCTCATGTGATTGTTACATCATTGCTCGTACAGTGGGAGGGATCTCTATCGTTATTAACCCTTTACATCTTTATACTACATCTCCCTCCCCCCTCCCTCAAGCCTTTATCCAACATTGTTGCAAATATATATACATTTATGACTACTACTCTCTCTCCCCCCCCACCCGCCTCCCAAGTCTCTGACTTTACAGATTCAGTCTCATCGGAGGTTTGACAAATCTCCCCGATCTGGTTGTAATCTGTCTGGGACAATCAGTAGTCTTCGCAGGAAGTCTTGGTTGCTGACTTGGTTTTTGTTTCTACGGGTTGTAGTATTTCGTTCGGTTGGGTTTGTTCATCTGAATCTTGCAGATGGATTACTGGTTGTTGCTTTTGCGGAATAGGAATGATATTCCTCCCATTCCTTCAATCGCTGATAGTCCTCATGTTTATGGATTACTGTACCATGTCGTTCTTGGTCACACATCCAAACTTTCTGACCATTGTTTAATTTGGGTAAGCTTCTCGCTTGAAATCTCCTGTTGTAATTCCTGGTTTGTTGCCTTCTGTAGAAGTTTCCTTTCTTGAACTTTCTCATAGTCTTGAATCTTCAATCCAGGCATTAATTGTTGAGGCAATATTGGAAGCTGTGTTCTTAATTTCCTTCCATTAGTAATTTTGCTGGAGATAATAAGGAATTGTTTACCTTTGTTTGCTTGACTTCGGCTACCTTTTCAAGCAACTGCAGTTCCAAGAATGCATTCCTGTTCAGTAAAGAAAATTCTTGATTGTGTAAGGCATATAAGGTCTCTACCAGTTATCTTCCTTTATGCTGAAGAGTTGCTTGGAGTTTGCCTTTTTACTCACAGTGTGTCCCACCTTGATCATGCAACTGTATATTTGAGGGTATTGTCTCTTCACTCAAGGCTCTTAGTCAGACAATACAGTGACGCTCGCCCCCCTGTGCCAAGCTTAAAATTCATGAGGTGTCCATTCACATAGATGTCTGCTGTCCATAAATCTTGGTCTGGATTACTGATTTCTCCCAAGAACTCCTGGTTCTTTCTCATGTGGGTACTGCTATACTTGATTCACTGCTGTTTGTGTGAGTCTTCTGCTTTGTACCTTTAAGTGAAGAAAGTTTGCTATGGCACATCTTCCCATAGTGTCCTGTTTTTCCACACTTAAAACACTCAGCCTTACTTGCTGGGCTCCTCTCGTCTGTGGGTCTTCTTGGCTCCACACCATTGGCAGGGTTTTCCTATGTCATGCACCTTCTTACCTGAATGTTTTTTCTGTTCCTCAAAGCGTCTCCCCGGCTTTGGCTTAACTAGTTGGATGGGCATTGGACTCATTTTTATCCACTGCTTATCTTCAGCTTGTAGGATGTCTATTCTGTTTGTGAATTTTCGCCTTAACATTTGAATGGCCTTTTCCAGTGTAAGGTCTTCCTTGGATTGCAACAGGATTCATCCACTATGCCGACTATCCTGTCTATGATTAGATCTACCTTTAATTTGCTATATTCGCAACCTTCTGCCAATCTATACAGGTCATTAATATAGGAGTCTACAGATTCGGCAATCATCTGCATCACTTATTAAAATTGGCTCTTTCCAAGATTATATTGACACGGAGATTAAAATATTTATCAAAGACTTGGAGTACCTTTTCAAATTTATCGGTAGTCTCATTGATCCTCTGTGTAGGATTTTGTTTATTTTATTATAGTACTGTTAGAACTTAGCTGTCATGTCCTTAAGTATATTGGATAAAATTGAAACAGAATCACAAAAGCATGATGGATAAGCTCAGTTGAATGTTTGCTAGAGTTCTGTACAAGTCATGATATGTTGAGAAGTGATGAAAAGGACTAATTCAGACGATACAAAGATCCTTTGTTTAAAAGTTTTTAGAATGTGGATAACCCCTGAGAGACTGTTAGCTCTTTTAACCAGTAAAGACTGTAAAACATGTCTAACCAAATAGCTGTGAAATGGGACAAATGCATTTCAATCTCGTTAAATGGTCATTGTTGATGAATACAAAGCAAGGAAACATGAATCTGGAGCCCCCCTCAATGACAATGACCTAAACAAGGCTCGAAGAACCATCATGGAAGGGCAGTTAGGTAATGGATTTTACCTAATAACACTTAGAACCAAGCTGGGAAAGATGTATACAATACATCTTACAAAAGATGTAAGACCCCAAAAGCGCACATCATCATTCAGAAGAAGACAGAAGACAGACTTCAATCAAGAGACAAAGTGCCGCAGTTACCCGGAGGTTTCATTGTGGACGCAACTGCTGACCACTGCCCTTTGCTAAGTATGACGATTTGGTGCTTATTGTGGAACACTTAAAAAGTCTGTGAAGCTTGTGAAAGCACCCTCATACCTGTGTGGTTTTGAAGCTAGTCTGAGCTGTAAGTCCCTTTTAGATCTGCTCTCCCAACTTAGATTGTAATTGTAACTGACCTAAGTCTTACAATTAAATTAAAGCAAACTTGTCAGACAATTAGGTCATCCACATTCACTCCTACTAAATACAGAAGTACGTTCACTTGTTCCACTTCAGATTTTGTATGGAGTTATGATGCGATTCTAAAGCTTAGGAAACTTTTTCTCCATAATATCCAATTTTGAATCTAATTGTGTCTCTCTTGATTTTGGAAACTCTCCGGCATTCCCAATTTTGGATCCATATTGCTTTTTCTTTTAAAAAAGTCTATTAAATAAGAGTGTTCCCCTTTAAGAATTTTTTTTTCAGGCTAGCTTGCTTTAATGGAGGTGGCACAGCTGTTCTCGAGAGTTCCCTGCTGTTTTAATAGACTTCTTTAGGGTTTTCCCCTTTGCTTGAGAAATTAATTTTATTTTTTTTCAGGCTTGGTTGCCTGAATGGAGCGTTCCTGCACTTTTCAGCAGTTTGGGCTCTATTCGGGGGTTTCCCGCTGTTCACCCTCACATTCAGCCCGAATGAAGGGTTAGGTTTTCCCGAGTTTTTGTTCTCTTCGAGCACGATGCCTTCAAAAAATTACTTTAAGCTTTCAAAGGGCTTTTAACCCACCCAATTGCTGGATTTTAGTTGCAGGCTTCTTTTGCAGCACTTCTGTGGTACAGCCTGTATTTCAATGCTCTGACTCACCACAGCTGGGGGGGCTCCACATAGCCTCTTCTGTAGGAAAGTAGTTTTCTTACTGTTCCGGGCCAGTATTTTTCTTTAAATTTCTCTGATGCTCCCCTGGTGTTTCTTCTTAAGGCAAGATCTTCAAATTCTCCTGGTCGCTTTCACCATTGCCACCATGTTGCATTGTTGGGTTTGTATTAGTTGCATTGTAGGGCATTCTAGAAAAAAAGTCTTTGACTCCGGTAAAGGTTAACTAACAACTCTTTTTTATTTACAGTTACTATACACTCTCCGCGAGCCACCTAAACTAGCATCCTTCGTGCTGCTATACCTTCTTCTCAAGCCTAGCTCATGTGACTGTTACATCATTACTCGTACAGTGGGAGGGGTCTCTCACTGTCTTCGGTATTAACCCTCTACATTCTTATACTATAAATGCAAGTTTTAGATGGTAGTGAATTTGAAGTGCAGTGACTGATGTTATGTAGATTAACCTGGCAGCCATTTTCGCACAATATGAGCAGGATTTAATGGAGTTATTGGGGCTCCCGGTGCCAGGCAGTAGGGACCCTGCCTCGGCCATTCGGAGCCCCAGCCCCGGCTCTATTTAACGGTGTCCAGGCACTTAACTGCCAGGCGCCGGGAACCCTGTCCCTTTAAAGAAGGGGATCCCACCTCAAAGGGCAATCAGAGGGCCAGCATCTCAGTAGTATTAACAGTGCCATTGGGAACGGTGGCCACTGGCGGCACTACAGGATGTCTTGGAACCAGGCCCAGAACTGAAGACCTGGACACAAGGTAAGTGAGGCAGCGTCGCTGGGGCCAGTCCGGCGATGGGGGGAGGGAAGATGAGCATTGAGTGCAGGGGAGGGGGGTGAGTTGTTTTCTGCCAGGTGTCCTCTGTGGGCCATAGATTGGAGTCACATGTAGGCCAGACCAGGTAAGGACAGCAGATTTCCTCCACTAAAGGACACTTGTTGACGCACTGTCCCAGAATCTGAAGCATGTGGGGCATCACAATTACATAACACACATTGAGATGCTTCGTGCCAATTATAGAATGATTACAGCACAGAAGGAGGCCATTTAGCCCATCATGTCTGTACCAGCTCTCAGCAAGAGCAAGTCAGCTAGTTCCACTCCCCTGCCTTTCCCCTTCAGATAATTATACAATATCCTTTTGAAAGCCACAAATGAATCTTCCTCCACCATACTCTCAGGCAATGCATTCCAGATCCTAACCACTTGCTGTGTAAAAAAGGTTTTCCTCATGGCGCCTTTGGTTGTTTTGCCATTCACCTATATAGGTGTCCTATGGTTCTTGACCCTTCTGCCAATGGTAACAATTTCAAACAAAGAACAAAGAACAGTACAGCACAGGGACAGGCCATTTGGCCCTCCAAGCCTGCACCGATCTTGATGCCTGCCTAAACTAAAACCTTCTGCACTTCCAGGGATCGTATCCCTCTATTCCCATCCTATTCATGTATTTGTCAAGATGCCTCTTAAACGTCGCTATCGTACCTGCTTCCACCACCTCCCCCGGCAGCAAGTTCCAGGCACTCACCACCCTCTGTGTAAAAAAACTTGCCTCACACATCCCCTCTAAACTTTGCCCCTCTCACCTTAAACCTATGTCCCCTAGTAACTGACTCTTCCACCGTGGGAAAAAGCTTCTGACTATCCACTCTGTCCATGCCGCTCATAACTTTGTAAACCTCTATCATGTCGCCCCTCCACCTCCGTCGTTCCAGTGAAAACAATCCGAGTTTATCCAACCTCTCCTCATAACTAATGCCCACAGACCAGGCAACATCCTGGTAAACCTCTTCTGTACCCTCTCCAAAGCCTCCACGTCCTTCTGGTAGTGTGGCGACCAGAATTGCACGCAACATTCTAAGTGTGGCCTAACTAAAGTTCTGTACAGCTGCAGCACGACTTGTCAATTTTTATACTCTATGCCCCGACCGAAGAAGGCAAGCATGCCATATGCCTTCTTGACTACCTTATCCACCTGCGTTGCCACTTTCAGTGATCTGTGGACCTGTACGCCCAGATCTCTCTGCCTGTCACTACTCCTAAGGGTTCTGCCATTTACTGTATACTTCCCACCTGCATTAGACCTTCCAAAATGCATTACCTCACATTTGTCCGGATTAAACTCCATCTGCCATTTCTCCGCCCAAGTCTCCAACCGATCTATATCCTGCTGTATCCTCTGACAATCCTCATCATTATCCGCAACTCCACCAACCTTTGTGTCATCCGCAAACTTACTAATCAGACCAGCTACATTTTCCTCCAAATCATTAATACATTCAACAAAGAGCAAAGGTCCCAGCACTGATCCCTGCGGAACACCACTAGTCACAGCCCTCCATTCAGAAAAGCACCCTTCCACTGCTACCCTCTGTCTTCTATGACCGAGCCAGTTCTGTATCCATCTTGCCAGCTCACCTCTGATCCCGTGTGACTTCACCTTTTGTACCAGCCATGAGGGACCTTGTCAAAGGCTTTACTGAAGTCCGTATAGATAACATCCACTGCCCTTCCTTCATCAATCATCTTCGTCAATTCCTCAAAAAACTCAATCAAATTAGTGAGACACGACCTCCCCTTCACAAAACCATGCTGCCTCTCGCTAATAAGTTCATTTGTTTCCAAATGGGAGTAAATCCTGTCCCGAAGAATCCTCTCTAATAATTTCCCTACCACTGACGTAAAGGTCACTGGCCTATAATTTCCTGGATTATCCTTACCACCCTTCTTAAACAAAAGAACAACATTGGCTATTCTGCAGTCCTCTGGGACTTCACCTGTAGCCAATGAGGATACAAAGATTTCTGTCAAGGCCGCAGCAATTTCTTCCCTTGCCTCCCTCAGTATTCTGGGGTAGATCCCATCAGGCCCTGGGGACTTATCTACCTTAATACTTTGCAAGAGAGGTTGAGCAGATTAGGATTATTTTCATTAGAAAGACGGAGGTTGAGGGGGGACCTGATTGAGGTGTACAAAATCATGAGAGGTATAGACAGGGTGGATAGCAAGAGGCTTTTTCCCAGAGTGGGGGTTTCAATTACTAGAGGACACGAGTTCAAAGTGAAAGGGGAAAAGTTTAGGGGGGATATGCGTGGAAAGTTCTTTACGCAGAGGGTGGTGGGCACCTGGAACGCATTGCCAGCGGAGGTGGTAGATGCGGGCACGATGGAGTCTTTTAAGATGTATCTAGACAGATACATGAATGGGCAGGAAGAAAAGAGATACAGAACCTTAGAAAATAGGCGACATGTTTAGAGAGAGGATCTGGATCGGCGCAGGCTTGGAGGGCCGAAGGGCCTGTTCCTGTGCTGTAATTATCTTTGTTCTTTGTTCTTTGTTCTTTGTACCACCACCTCTGGTGGGTCTGTCCTGCCGGTGGGACAGGACATACCCGGGGATGGTGATGGCAGTGTCTGGGACATTGTCTGTCAGGTATGATTCCGTGGAGTACTCTGGGATGTAGATTATCAGGCCCTGGGGATTTATCGGCCTTCAATCCCATCAATTCCCCCAACACCATTTCTCTACTAATACTGATTTCCTTCAGTTCCTCCCTCTCACTAAACCCTGTGTTCCCTAATATTTCTGTTATGTTATTTGTGTCCTCTTTTGTGAAGACAGAACCAAAGTATGCATTTAGTTGGTCAGCCACTTCTTTGTTCCCCATAAATATTAAGATATTAAGATTCAGGACCCTAGGCTCAGAATCAACTACACCACTCTCCATCTTGATGAAGAATTCCGTCATATTATGGTTACTCATCCCCAAGGGTCTCACACAGCTAGATTGTCCATTATTCCTCTCTCATTACACAATACCCAGTCTAGGATGGTCTGTTCTCTAGTTGGTTCCTTAACGTATTAATGCAGAAAACCATCCCATATACATTCCATGAATTCCTCCTCTATGGTATTGTGACTAATTTGATTTGCCCACCTATATGCAGATTAAAATCACCCATAATTTCATATGTTCCTTTATCGCATGATCTCTAATTTCCTGTTCAATGCCATTCCCAACATCACCACTACAATTTGGGGGTCCATGTGATATAGTGATAAGGTCCCACATGGAAGAGTGGTTAAGAAAGTAAAAGCCCATGGGCTCCAGGATAATTTGGCAAATTGGATACAAAAGGAGGCAAAGAGTGATTGTAGTGGGTTGTTTTTGTGAACGGAGGCTTGTGACCAGTGGGGTACCGGAGGGATTGGTGCTGGGACCCTTGCTGTTTGTAGTGTACATTAATGATTTAGACGTGAATATAGGAGGTATGATTAGTAAGTTCGCAGATGACACGAAAATTGGTGGTGTCGTAAATAGTGAGGAGGAAAGCCTTAGACCACAGGACGATATAGATTTGCTGGTAAGATGGGCGGAGCAGTGGCAAATGGAATTTATTCCTGTGAAGTGTGAGGTGATGCATTTTGGGAGGACTAACAAGGCAATGGAATATACAATGGATGGTAGGACCCTAGGGAGTACAGAGGGTCAGAGGGAACTTGGGCTGCTTGGCCATAGATCACTGAAGGCAGCAGCACAGGTAGATAAGGTGGTTAGGAAGGCATACGGGATACTTGCCTTTATTAGCTGAGGCATAGCATATAAGAGCAGGGAGGTTATGATGGAGCTTTATAAAACGCTAGTTAGGCCACAGCTGGAGTATTGTGTACAGTTCTGGTCACCACACTATAGGAAGGATGTGATTGCACTGGAGAGGGTGCAGAGGAGATTCACCAGGATGTTGCCTGGGCTGGAGTATTTCAGTTATGAAGAGAGATTGGATAGGCTGGGGTTGTTTTCCTTGGAGTGGAGAAGGCTGAGGGGGGACCTGATTGAGGTATACAAAATTATGAGGGGCATTGATCGGATAGATAGGAAGAAACTTTTTCCCTTAGCGGAGAGATCAATAACTAGGGGACATAGATTTAAGGTAAGGGGCAGGAGGTTTAGAGGGGATTTGAGGAGGAATTTTTTCACCCAGAGGGTGGTTGGAATCTGGAACACACTGCCTGAAGTGGTGATAGAGGCAGGAACACTCACGACATTCAAGAAGTATTTAGATGAACACTTGAAACGCCATAACATACAAGGCTGCGGGTCAAGTGCGGGGAAATGGGATTAGATAGTCTTGATGGTCGGCACAGGCGCGTTGGGCCGCATGGCCTGTTTTGGTGCTGTAAAACTCTATGACTCTATATGCAACCCCCACTAATGTTTTTTGCCCCTTAGTGTTTCTCAGCTCTACCCATACAGATTCCGCATCTTCAGAGCTAATCTCTTTCCTCACTATTGCGTTAATTTCCTCTTTAACCAGCATTGCAACTCCACCACCTTTTACTTTTTGTCTGTCCTTCCTAAATACTGAATACCCCTGGATGTTCATTCCCCATCCCTGGTCACCTTGCAGCCATGTCTCCGTAATCCCAACTATATCATACCCGTTGACATCTATTTGTGCGATTAATTCATCCACTTTATTGTGAATGCTCCGCGCATTAAGGCACAAAGCCTTAAGGCTTGTCTTTTTAACATTACTTGACCCCATCCCACTAATTTTCACTGTGGCCCTGTTTGATTCTGGCCCTTGATTTCTCTGCCTATCACTTTTCTTATTCCCCTTACTGTCTTTCGTTCTGGTCTTTGATCTCCCCTCCTCTGACTCCTTGCAAACCGGTCCCAATGTCCCAGGAATCTAAATCCCTCCCCCTCACACCATCTCTTCAGCCACGTATTCATTTGATATATCCTGCTATTTCTACTCTGACTAGCATGTGGCACTGGTAGTAATCCTGAGATTACTACCTTTGAGGTCTTACTTTTCAACTTACGTCCTAACTTCCTATATTCTGCTTTTAGCACCTCATTCATTTTTTTCCCTACATCGTTTGTACCAATGTGTACCATGACCAGTGGCTGTTCACCCTCCCCCTTCAGAATGTCCTGTAACCGCTCTGAGACATCCTTGACCCTAGCACCAGGGAGGCAACATACCATCCTGGAGTCTCATTTGCGGTCACAGAAACGCCTATCTATTCCCCTTACAATTGAATCCCCTATAACTATTGTACTCCCACACATTTTACTCCTCTACCGTGCAGCAGAGCCAACCAAGGTGCAACAAATTGGGCTGTTACTGCTTTCCCCTGAGAGGCCATTCCCCCCAACAGTATCCAAAGCAGTATATTTGTTTTGCAGGGGAATAGCCACAGGAGATTCCTGCACTGCCTGCCTAGTCCTTTGCTCTAATATAATATAATCTTTTTTTTGCATTTATTTCATTTCATCTTAGTTTGTTCAGTTTGCTTACCCACTGTTTTTTTTCAGGTTTGCACTTGCTGCTGTTCAATATTCAGTGTATTAACACCTAATCTGTACTAATGCTTTGTCTTTCAACACACCATTAACATATTGTTTGCCTTTGCTCCGTGACCTTTTGGTCAGCTACGTGGCCTGGTCCAATCTAGACCTCCTTTGTTATCTCTTGCCCCACCCCACCTCACTTGCTTGTAACCTGTGACTTTTCTAATATTTGTCAGTTCCGATGAAGGGTCACTGACCCGAAACGTTAACTCTGCTTCTCTTTTCACAGATGCTGCCAGACCTGCTGAGTGGTTCCAGCATTTCTTGTTTTTATTTCAGATTTCCAGCATCCGCAGTATTTTGCTTTTATTTTAGTCCTTTGCTCTGCCTGGCGTTCACCCATTCACCTCCTGCCTGTGGAGTCTGAGCCTGCGGTGTGATCACCTCTCTATATGTGTTATCCACGATATTCTCCGCCTCGCGGATGCTCCACATGTCCCCAGCCACTGCTCCAGCTCTGAAATTCAGGCTTCCAGGAGCTGCAGCTGGAGACACTTCCTGCACACATGCTGGTCCCGGGCATTGGAATTGTTCCCAGCTTCCCACATGGAGCACAAGGAGCACACCACGACTTTAAGCTCTCCTGCCATGACTTAACCCTTTAAATTAAACCTTTTGGAAGATGCTTAATATCAAATAATATCAATTACTCTAGGGCCCTTCTTCCCTGGTCCTCGTTACTACAGAACTCCTTAAAAATACTACTTACTATATATGAAAATAAACTGTAGCCCTTTCTTACCTTAGTTACTGAGCCAGCTATTTAGAGCTATTCCCTAACAGCAGTTACTCACCAACCAATCACCTTGCAGCTTTCCTGTGATGTCACTGTTGATGTTTTTTTCAAACACTCAGGTGCAGTCCAACAGAGTCAGCATGGTTTTGTGAAAGGGAAATTGTATTTGATAAATTTGCTAGAGCTCTTTGAGGATATAACAAGCAGAGTTGATAAAGGGGAACCGGTAGCTGTAGTGCATTTGGATTTCCAGAAGGCATTTGATAAGGTGCCACATAAAAGATTATTGCACAATATAGGAGCGCACGGTATTGGGGGTAATGTATTAGCATGGATTGAGGATTGGTTAACTCACGGAAGACAGAGTCGGGATTAATGGGTCTTTTTCAGGTTGGAAAGACGTAACTAGTGGAATGCCATAAGGATCAGTCCTCGGGCCTCAATTATTTACTATCTATATTAATGACTTGGAGGAGATGGCAGAGTGTAATGTATCCAAATTTGCTGACGATACAAAAATAGGTGGGAGGGCATGTTGTGATGAGGACATAAGGAATCTGCAAGGGGATATAGATCGGTTGAATGAGTGGGCAAAAACTTGGCAGATGGAGTCTAATGTAGGAAAGTGTGAGGTCATGCACTTTGGTAGGAAGTATCAAAAGGCAGACTATTATTTAAATGGAGAGAGACTCCAAAAAGTTTAGCAAGTAATTAAGGCGGCAAATGGAGTTTTTGCCTTTATTGCTAAGGGGTTGGAGTTTAAAAATAGGGAAGTCTTGTTATAACTGTACAGGGTGTTGGTGAGGCCATACCTGGAGTACTGTGTGCAGTTTTGGTCCCCGCATTTAAGAAAGGATATACTGGCATTGGAGGCAGTTCAAAAGAGATTCACTAGGCTGATTCCTGTGATGAAGGGGTTGACTTATCAGGAACGACTAAACAGGTTAGGCCTTTATTCATTAGAGTTCAGAAAAATGAGAGGTGATCTTATTGAAATGTACAAGATTCTGAGGGGGTTTGACAAGGTAGATGTTGAGAAGATGTTTCCACTAGTAGGGGAATCGTGAACTAGGGGACATAGTTACAGAATAACGGGACACCCATTTAAAACTGAGATGCGAAGGAATTTCTTCTGTTAGAGGGTAGTGAATGTCTGGAATTCTCTACTCCAGACAGTCGTGGAGGCTAGATCACTGAAAGTATTTAAAGAGGAGGTAGATAGATTTTTGAAATATCGGGGAATTGAGGGCTATGAGGAGCTGGTACAAAAGAGGAGTTGCGGTCTGGGGCAGATCAGCCATGATCTTATTGAATGGTGGGGCAGGCTTGAGGGGCCGAATGGCCTACTCCTGCTCCTATTTCTTATGTTCTTATGTGCCTGGAGGGGGGAGAACCTTTTTCGTTAACAAAAAGGGTTTCACACTCTGGTGAGCATTCCACGAGTAACAGAGGGTTTATGCTTATTTAAATGAGTAGTCAGTTGATCTGATAGACATGATTACCAATGACGCTGGCCCCTGGGATACTAATGAGCAAGCATGGTTGACTGCCCTCAAGGTAAACAAAATGAGCTAACTCCATCCCTCCTGTGTAAGAGATATCCAACCCCTCACATACCTGTTACACTATCCTATTTTATACTGGAGGAGTTTTGATATGTGCTTGTTGATGAAACAAAATCTCTGGTCTTGTATAACATTCAACACTTGTTGTGGTTTCATAAATGGAATGATGCCTCTAGTCCCAAACGGTTTATAGTCGTAGCAGTAATAAGCTGTTTGTGGCCTTTACATGGTTATAGCTACGAAAGCTGATAGAATACGTTGGAAATAAATGCTCTGAATTTTTGCTTTGTTTTTATATGGCATTGTGTATGCAGCCAAATAGTTACGTTAGTTCTGCTGAGATTTTGAAAAACTGCAAATGCTGAAAACAGTGAGTAATAAAACAAATTCTGTAAATGCAGAGTAGGCCAGTCAGTATCTTAAGAGAGAAAAGGCAGGTTCAAGAGCGATCGTAAATGGCACTGTGCAAAATAAATGAACCCCCTAGTCAGACTGATGAGGGAGGAGGGAGAAAAGAACAGTTACTGATAAAAGCCACATTACGTTGTCGATACCTATCTTAGAAGGCTGCAAATAGGTTTTCAAAAGATGAAAAGAGGTAGAAATGAATGTATACAGTAACCTAGAAAGAATGGGCTCAATTTACATTCCATCGTGGAAAATTATACTTGAATTTTTCTGACCTGCCACCAAAATATGACCACAGGAGCTGCTACATTGAATAGTGCCATCGTTGTATCCGGCTATGCAATGGAGGCAGGGTGAGACTTGTGATTTTAATTAACTCGTGAACTACAACAAACAGAGCCAACTGCTCATGAACTGCTGCAAAGCCATGACAGGAACTACAGCAGAGTCGCCAGAGCACAGCAGGATTAGCTTTCCAGCAAAGTGTTGTGAGTAGAGGACAGTTATACAAAACAAATTTTGTGCATAAAATCAATCCCTGTCAGGTACAGTGGTGTGGTCTCCAGATACATTGACGAGGGAATTAAGCCATCATCTTTATTCTGGCCAGGATTTGTGTCACTGGCAGACTCCCCCACCCGAACTCACCCACCACTGCAGCTTGCTGGTTATAAGAGCAGGAAGTTGTTCATCCCCGAACCAGCCAGTAGGTCAGGTCTGAGAGGGGAGGTGACACTGAGGGAGCCTCAAATGGGCCACTGTGAACTAGAGGGGCTTTTTTTGGACCTAGAAGAAGAACTGAAAATGTCCTGGGCTTTAGTTTGTGGGCCACTGGTCAAAGCCACTCAACTTCTGGTACACCTGGGTGGAGTATCCACAGTGCACACTGTCCATTGGTACCTGAATTTTGAAATCAAAGTTCTACAACTGGCATCGGACCGCAATTCGCATATTTCAGCAGTCATGCACCGGCTTCAGGTAAGTGGACTGTTTTCCCATTGACAGACTTACTTGAACATTGCATCGGGTAGGACTTTGGCGTCAATGAGGTGGTCAAGGTAAACTCACCCCCACCCCCAATTTTCAACTCTGACCACCTCTAGAACAAAGAACAGTACAGCACAGGAACAGGCCATTCGGCCCTCCAAGCCTGCGCCGATCTTGATGCCTGCCTAAACTAAAACCTTCTGCACTTCCAGGGACCGTATCCCTCTATTCCCATCCTATTCATGTATTTGTCAAGATGCCTCTTAAACGTCGCTATCGTACCTGCTTCCACCACCTCCCCCGGCAGCAAGTTCCAGGTACTCGCCACCCACTGTGTAAAGAATTTGCCTCGCACATCCCCTCTAAACCTTGCCCCTCGCACCTTAAACCTATGTCCCCTAGTAACTGACTCTTCCACCCTGGGAAAAAGCTTCTGACTATCCACTCTGTCTATGCCGCTCATAACTTTGTAAACCTCTATCATGTCGCCCCTCCACCTCCGTCGTTCCAGTGAAAACAATCCGAGTTTATCCAACCTCTCCTCATAGCTAATGCCCTCCAGACCAGCCAACATCCTGGTAAACCTCTTCTGTACCCTCTCCAAAGCCTCCACGTCCTTCTGGTAGTGTGGCGACCAGAATTGCACGCAATATTCCAAGTGTGGCCTAACTAAGATTCTGTGCAGCTGCAGCATGACTTGCCAATTTTTATACTCTATGCCCCGACCGAAGGCAAGCATGCCGTATGCCTTCTTGACTACCTTATCCACCTGCGTTGCCACTTTCAGTGACCTGTGGACCTGTACGCCCAGATCTCTCTGCCTGTCAATATTCCCAAGGGTTCTGCCACCTGTATACTTCCCACGAGTATTAGATCTTCCAAAATGCATTACCTCACATTCGTCCGGATTAAACTCCATCTGCCATTTCTCCGCCCAAGTCTCCAACTGATCTATATCCTGCTGTATCCTCTGACAATCCTCATCACTATCCGCAACTCCACCAACCTTTGTGTCATCCGCAAACTTACTAATCAGACCAGCTACATTTTCCTCCTAATCATTAATATGTAATACAAACAGCAAAGGTCCCAGCACTGATCCCTGCGGAACACCACTAGTCACAGCCCTCCATTCAGAAAAGCACCCTTCCACTGCTACCCTCTGTCTTCTATGACTGAGCCAGTTCTGCATCCATCTTGCCAGCTCACCTCTCATCCCGTGTGACTTCACCTTTTGTACCAGTCTGCCATGAGGGACCTTGTCAAAGGCTTTACTGAAGTCCACATAGACAACATCCACTGCCCTTCCTTCATCAATCACCTTCGTCACTTCCTCAAAAAACTCAATCAAGTTAGTGAGACACGACCTCCCCTTCACAAAACCATGCTGCCTCTCGCTAATAAGTTCATTTGTTTCCAAATGGGAGTAAATCCTGTCCCGAAGAATCCTCTCTAATAATTTCCCTACCACTGACGTAAGGCTCACTGGCCTATAATTTCCTGGATTATCCTTGCTACCCTTCTTAAACAAAGGAACAACATTGGCTATTCTCCAGTCCTCTGGGACTTCACCTGTATCCAATGAGGATACAAAGATTTCTGTCAAGGCCCCAGCAATTTCTTCCCTTGCCTCCCTCAGTATTCTGGGGTAGATCCCATCAGGCCCTGGGGACATATCTACCTTAATGCTTTGCAAGACGCTCAACACCTCCTCCTTTTTGATAATGACATGACCCAGACTATCTACACTCCCTTCCCTAGACTCATCATCCACCAAGTCCTTCTCTTTGGTGAATACTGATGCAAAGTACTCATTTAGTACCTTGCCCATTTCCTCTAGCTCCACACATAGATGCCCTCCTCTGTCCTCGAGTGGGCCAACCCTTTCCCTGGTTACCCTCCTGCTCTTTATATACGTATAAAAAGCCTTGGGATTCTCCTCTACTTCAAGAGCAAAACAGGCAACTGAGTTTAAATTCTCTCCCTTAAATATTCATTTGACAAATGAAGTAATTCTGTTTCACATTCCGCTTCTCAAAGGTGAGACTACTTCAAAGTGTTCAAAGAAACTCAACACCTCTGGACATTAGTTACTATGTTGACATAGCCACAGAGAAGGCAAACCACAGTGCTGTAGGATAGATGACTAAGATACTCTAACCAAAGAATATAATGGGTATGGATGGCATGGTTACTCCTCTTCAGACAAGTGTTTCTCTTTTTGGAAGTTCTGCAAGGACATTTCAAGTAAAGCTAATTTTCCAGTCCAGTCTATTGCAAAGTAGTGTTTGGTTAACTGATATAGATCAATCATTGTTAATCCAACAACAAAATCTTATATTTACATGTAATAAAGCAGGACCATCACAAAACAAAATATGACACTGAGCCACATAAGGTGATATTAGGTCAGATGACAAAAAGCTTGGTGAAGGAGTTTCTTAAAGGAGAAAAGCGAAGTAGAGGCAGAGAGGTGTAGGGAGGGTATTCCAGAGCTTGAGGCCAAGGCAACTGAAGGCACTGCCACCAATGGTAGATAGAGTAAAATCAGGGATGCTCAAGAGGCCAGAATTAGAGAACAGACAGTTGAGGGTTGTGGATCTGGAGGAGATTATAGAGATAGGGAGAGGCGAGGCCATGGAGGGATTTGAAAACAAGGATGAGAATTTTAAAATCAAGACATTGCTTGACCTGGAGCCAATGTAGGTGATAGGTGAATGGAACTTGGTGCGAGTTAAGACATGGGCAGCAGAGTTTTGGATGACCTCAAGTTTAGGGAGGGTAGAATGCGAGACACCAGCCATGAATGTGTTGGAATACTCAAGTCTAGAGGTAACAAAGGTGTTAATGTGGGTTTCAGCAGTAGCTGAGCTGAGAAGGGGAAAAGTCATGCAATGAAATAGGGAGTCTTAGTGATGGCACGAACTTTTGTGATCAGAAGCTCACCTCAGGCTGGTGTCATATTTAGTTTAGTCTCAGATTGTTGTTAGGGAAAGGATGGAGTCAGTAGTTAGGTCACAGAGTTTGGAGCTGGGACTGAAGACAATGGTTTCAGTCTGCCCAATATTTAATTGAAGGATATTCTGCTCATCCAGTACTGGATGTCAGATAAGCAGTCTGATAATTTTGCAACAGTGGAGGAGTTGAGAGAGGTGGTGGTGAGGTACAGCTGCGTGTCATCAGCATATATGTGAAAGCTAACACTGTGCTTTCAGATGATGTCACCGAAGGGCAGTATGTGGACGAGAAATAGGATGAGAAATGGAAACCAAGGGTAGTTTCTTGGAGGACAGCAGAGATAACAATGCAGGAGCAGGAAGATAAACCATTGCAAGTGATACTCTGGATACAATTAGATAGATAAAAATGGGACCAGGTGAGAGCAGTCCCACCCAGCTGGATGATAGTGGAGACGAGGATGGTGTGGTCAACCATGTCAGAAGCTCAAATAGGTCGAGAAGGAAAAGTTCATCTTTGTCACAGTCACATAGGATATCATTTGTGACTTTGACAAGAGCTGTTTCAGCACTGTGGCAGGGAGGAAAACAGATAGAAGGAATCCAAACATGGAGTTCCTGGAAAGAAAGGCACGGATTTGGGAAGTGACATGTTAAAGGACTTTGGAGGAAAGGGAGGTTAGGGATAGGGTGGTAGTTTGCAAGGATGGTGGGGTCAAGGATTTTTTTATTTGAGGAGAGGGGCGATGACAGTAGATTTAATGGAGAGATGGACAACACCTGAAGAGAGAAATCCAGAAAGAATAAACTAATCATAACAGGTCAGGCAGCATCTGTGGAAAGAAAAACAGAGTCAACTGATGAAAGGTCACAGACCCAAACCTTACTCTGTTTTTCTCTCCATATTTGCTGCCTGACCTGCTGAGTATTTCTAGCAATTTCTGTTTTTGTTTCAGATTTCCAACCTTTTCAGTACTTTGCTCTTCTATTAGAGAATAAACTAGTCCATTAGTTACCCTGGACACACTATCCCAGATCACTATATGCGCAAGATCTCCCTTCAGATCATAGGATGCATGGGGTTACTTTGGGAGGTGGTTTGTGTTGTGCACAAGCAGAAGTAAACTGAGAAACCCAACTTGCAGTACACATTCAAACAGCAATCTATCTAAGTATCTTCAAAAGGAGAGGAGGGAGAAAGAGGCAAAAAAGGTTAAGGATACTAGAGATGAAAGGAAGGGTGTTAAGAAGGCTTTTGAAACCAGGGAGGGGAGGGGGGGGGGGGGGGTGCGACAAGATGGAGGTGTTGAAAGAAGGCATTCCAGAAGGTGAAAGTTAGTGGTTGGCAATGGTAAAGCAGAGGAGTGGGCTACAAGTAGTAATCCCGTGTCAGAGGCGGCTAGGCTGCATAAGGAGATACGCAAGACTTCCCTGAGGTGCTGGGTCAAAGCTGTGGAGTGATGTAAAGTTGATGTGAAGGTTCTAAGAGCTGCTTTGTTGTTCAGTGCTGGGCTGATGGTTCACAAAGAAAGTCAGATAATTGCTATTCAGCTTCAGCCAGGTAAAGGTGCTTATACCACACACCATGACCTCTGCTAATGAGTTTTATGACAATGTCAAGGTTGGAACTATGAGAATGGAAAGCTACAAGGTATGGGAGTAGAGCTATTCAGACAACTAATATCACATCTGAAGCTCTCAGTGTAAATAAGTGAGATGTATTAGCCAGTATTTACAGCACAGACCAGCCATTCGGCCCAAGTGGCTCATGGTTTATACTCAAGAGCCTCCTCTCACTCTTTATCTAACTCTATCAGTATATCCTTCTATTCCTTTCTCCCTCATTTACTTAACTAATTTTCCTTTAAATATAGCTATGCTATTCACCTGGACTACTCTTGTAGGTAATTAAAATGTAAAATTATGATTTACAGTTAGGCTTTAAAGTTTCAAAATGTTTCCATACTAAAACTATAGTATGACAAATGTAGAAATACAGTTAAAATGTAAAAAGCATCTTTTTTTATAATTTTATTGGTATATGGTATGAACTTGGTATATTACAATATACATTTGTACACATTCATAACGCTTTTGTGCATAGTCAGTAGTATTGGAGTATTCTAAGGAAATTTGTCATTCCTTCCATTGAATTGTTTGATGTACTATGCACATGAGTTGAGTACACTACTGAGCATTTTGGCTGTTCTATACACATCCTGAACATAAACATACCAGTGGAATGTCCTGTTCAGCTCATCGCTACTGAAAACAGGCTAAATGAAGGATGCTCTAAAAGTAGCAAGTGGTTCTACCGCAAGACCCTGCCAATAATAGAGAAGACCGCTCCTACCAATTTACCATCATTACTCACTGATCTGCTGGAAGCAAAAGGCAAATCGGAATCATGTATTGCATGGAGTCATATAACGGTATGAAAGGTAGGTGCATAAATAAATAACAGGACTAAAAAAACTAGGCGACAACAGAAGTGATTAATCAGGTTTTAAAGTAATGGTTGTCTATGTACAATTGCCATATTCCATTATAGGCGTAGTGTCAGTAAGAATATTTAGCATCTAAGCCAGGATTTTTTGTATAGATATCTTGATTGGATTTTCAAAGATGACAGCTTCTTTTTAAAATCAAGATTCTTTTTTGGATGATCAACAGAAGTAAGAACTTTGTTGAAAAGTGTTTCTTTAAGATAATTAGGTAATGCAATAGGTTAAACACTGGCCTTTCACCTTTGGGACCTGGGTTCAAAGCTGGCCCTAGTTGATGCTGTCTAAGAGTCCTAAGTGAAATGAGTTTGAATGGGGATGGACCCACAGCTCAAAATTGACCCTAAATTGGTAATAATGGCAACATCAAAGAGGACATGTTGTTGGGGCATCTTTACTATGCAACCGGTTGTGTTATACTTGACCTGGGTGCACTTCATTATGCTGAAACTAGAAGGGGGAGGAGAAAATTTCCATAGGGGTCTCCTAATCTCCAGTGGCAGGGGTTCCACTGAAGTTTAATGGGAGACAGTGACAACACATGTGGAAATTGTTTTTTATATTTGTCCCCAATTGCCCTCAGTGGCTTGCTAGGCCATTTCAAATGGCATTTAAGAGTCAACCACATTGCTGTGGGTCTGGAGTCACACGTAGGCCAGACCAGGTAAGGACAACAGATTTCTTTCTCTAAAAGGACATTAGTGAATCAGATGGGTTTTTACAACAATGGTTTCATGGCCATCATTAGACTAGCTTTTTAATTCCAGATTTATTAATTGAATTCAAGTTTCACTGCTTGCCGTGGTGGGATTTGAACCCATGTCCCCAGAGCACTGGATGGGCCTCTGGATTACTAGTCCAGGTGGCAATACCACTACACCACTGCCTCCCAAGCAATGGCTGTCTGAAATTGGGAAGTGTTCCAGTTGACTGCACTAACAACCCCGCAGCCAGAAATCCACACAAAATCAAACTTTTCTTTGCTCTCCCATCAGTCAGTGATATAAGTGTAAGTGGTTTTCAGCTCGGAGTTGAGACAAGCAGAGTGATAATCAGCCTTCGTCACCTGAGCATCAAGCTGGTGGAGCAGATCACCAGCCTGGGTGGAATTAGCTCAATTCAATGAGACTAAAGTCGGGGAGGTAATCCACTCCAATAGATTAGTGCCCAGGCAGTGAAGGTGAACATTCAAGACATTGGCTGTAATGAGCTTCTACCAGTTGAATCAAAAATGGCATTACAGTATTAGGTATGCTGTCAAACAATACAAGTAAATTAGAGTTAGTTGAGTGTGAAAGGCAACCTCCAGTTATCATTGCTAACCTGTCTGACATTGCCAATTAGTGTTAAATTACAGCCTTGTCAGATGCATTGTCACTAAGAGCTAAATTGAGACACAAGTTCCTCGCAGGTAGCAGAACAGACACTCATCCTGTCTGACTTTTGAAAGGCCAGTGTCATATCTCATTAGGAAACCCAGCTGTCCATTCTAAATATTTGTTATGAAGAGCATGCCTTTTGGAACTGTCCAAAATTCTATTTCTGCTGCTAATTTTGAGAATGCACACTGAATGCTGTACATATGATGGAACTTCATATCTCCATATTTAATGATTTAAAGTCCAATATGGGACAATCGGTATGATCATATGGGGAACAGGACTCTTTTCCTCTCAATTAATCCTAGCTGCAGTTGAAAGGAATCAGTAAATGTGAATAAACAGAGGTAGCTTTGCACGGACATGTCAGAAATCACAATGTAAAAATGCATCAATAAACACATACAAAAGTGGTTAATGTTCCTAAACACACAAAAAATGCACTGTTTTATATACATTAAGTTTCTACTGCACCCTTGGCAACAGAGTGTTACTATTACAAATGAGGGTTTTCTAAACTCTTGTTTTAGTGTTAAAAATTAAAGATATATTTATACACTCCAGAGGCAGATAAATTAGAGTGTTATCAAAAATGTTAAATCCATTAATTTATCTTTTTTTCCCCCCTTTTCAGGTGACCTTTCCTCCACATCACTTTTTGTTTGGTGAATTTGTGTCCTCTTCAGGGCAACAAATGTTGTTGTTGGAAATGAGATACTTTCCTATTTCAGGTGCCAAGTCCCCATAGAGCAATCTGACCTGAGATATAGAACAGTCATCCTCTGAATACAACTCTGCCACATCAACATGCCTTAGCTCAAACCTCTGTGGAGCACTCTGCTGCACTTACTGCCTTGCCATTTTACAATAGCCATGCTTGTGGCCTCCCTGAGTGACATTGGCAATTACTACTAAATAGGGGGCTGTACACCTAAGCCGACAAGTCACAGGGTTGAGACGACCCAAATTCAATTCAACCAGAACTCTGATGTGGGTTCAAACCACAATGTGAAATAATAATGTTCTAATCCACTGCCATTCTTACATCAGCCAATGGAATGCCTGCCTACTGTGGTGTAAATCATTCTACGTCCGTTTTTCTTCCCAAGTAATGCAGTTCACTACCTCACATAACAGTCTAGATGGAGAATTAAAGACACATATTGCTGATTAAGCTCTGTGACTCAGTTCTAATGATTGTGAAACAGGGCCCTTAACCACTGATTTGTGATCCCTGTAATTTTTTTTCCAAAACCAGCAATGAGATCATTCTCTAAACTATCCTTGGTAGAAAACCAAAAATTTTCTAGTGCTAGCCAAGCCTCTCTGTTGCCAATTATTCAATGTCGGTGAACCCACAATTTTCTGAGGTCTAATCATAACTCTATAAAATACATATGGTGATGGATAAGAAGCATTTAGCCAAGCAAGAAATCAGACAGCGCCTGCTGATCATGGGGCCAAGCAATATGAGGCACATATGGGATGCTTAAAGTTGGAATGTCTGGGGCCCATTTTAATCTCATTGCCACCCTATTTATCAGTGGGAATAAGATGGTTAAAAAAAAAAGCACAAAAAGAAATTACCATCGATCACCATTCCTTGCACCTGATGCAATTTTTTCTTGAAACAGGTGGCCAGTGCTTTTTTGTTTATTCATTCATGGGATGTGGGGATCGCTGGCTAAGCCAGCATTTATTGCCCTTCCCTAATTGTCCTTGAACTGAGTGGCTTATTAGGCCACTTCAGAGGACATTTAAGAGTCAACCACATTGCTGTGGGTCTGGAGTCACATGTAGGCCAGACCAGGTAAGGACGGAAGATTTCCTTCCCTAAATAACATTAGCAAACCAGACGGGTTTTTTACACCAATCGACCATGGTTTCATGGTCACCATTAGACTAGCTTTTTTTTTAAAATTGCAGATTTTTATTAATTGAATTCCAATTTCACCATCTGCCAGGTGGGATTCGAACCCATGTCCCCAGAGCGCCATCCTGGGCCTCTGCATGACTACTACATTACTACACCACCACTGCCCCCTCCCAAAACAGGTAGGAGCCACATGTCTGTATTTAAATTGGGGTTCTTTGAGACAATTAAGATATCAATGCAATTTTGGTCTTTCACTGGGAAGAGCAGCAATGCAGATGATGCTGAATGGAAATGGAGATAGACTGGAAATGAAGGTAGACTAAGTGGAGGCCTTTAAAAGAGGCCACCCAATAAATGGAAAGGTCAATTTTTTTAATGTTTTCATCGCCCCTCCTGCTGCCGCATCAACTCCTCCCCCTGTTATTGTTTGGCCCCTTCCAACTCTGTGGAGGACTCACTAGCTTTCCCGTGCCTTCCTCTAGGACTCCATGCTGCCTGGCAGTTTGACAATTTTATATTGTGAATGGTCAAAAATGTACCTTTGGCTGATATGGTGTTGATATCCACATAAGTGACACAGCACCAACAGACCAGCTTAAACCAATGTGAAACCAGTTATACAAAAAAAAATTTGGCTTGAATTTCATCCGGAGCCACTAGAAAAGGGATAGGAAGTGTCCACTGTTCCCCATCCCACTATAATCCTGACCCATTTGTTTGGGTCAGGGGTCATAAGTTTGGCAGGGCTGGTTCCCGG
Source organism: Heterodontus francisci (assembly GCF_036365525.1). Taxonomy (NCBI): domain Eukaryota; kingdom Metazoa; phylum Chordata; class Chondrichthyes; order Heterodontiformes; family Heterodontidae; genus Heterodontus; species Heterodontus francisci. The sequence goes on from NC_090375.1 coordinate 32,343,138, forward strand.
ATGGATCTCCACCATCCAGAGGGAACCCAGTGCTACTGAGGTCATGCACCGCATCAAAAGAGGAAGAGCCTGAATTAATGGAGGCAGTCGAGCTTTGAAGTTCTGCCAGAAAAGAATATTTAGGCTTCAGCCTGAGTTGAGGCCTAAAATAAGTTACCGTTTGGGGCCTGATGCAAGATAGCGAGGCCAATTACAGGGCCCTCCCTCCAAATGGAGTTTTTGTCAACCTTCCAGTGCTGTCCCAGTTTTTAGCATCACCCTGGTCCTGATCATTGCCGGGCTAGAGGCTGTAGCAGTAGAATGCAGGGAAATTGGGTGGATTTTTGAGATCTGCCTTCCCAGTACCATTTATATGTGGCAGATTGGTCAAAGGGACAAAGGGAAACTTCTTCCTGGAGTGGTTGTGGGGGGTGGGGGAGGAAAACCCACAATGCTGATATGGGTGAGGCTCTTTGCTCGGTTTTTCTGCCACAATATCACCCAATTTCAAACAGTGTAATCAAGGAAAATCCAAGCCTTTGAGTTGATGAATAGTAATTTGATGTGAAGGAACACAAACTCAGGTTATATAACTCAGGTATGAAGACACTCAAATCAAATTCAGACAAGTGTTGGTCAGACCACCTCCACAATATATGCCCCGTACCATGTGGACTTCTTAATAGACCAGTCAGAATCTTTCCAATGTCAGCGGGGAACTGCCAGTCCAACCAAATCTTTGTTAATAACCAAGTTCAACTAGCATATAGAATTCTAATTTCTCTGGCCAGATAGTAATATGGAGACAACTGGATAATTTGGGTCTGTAATAACCTATCACTCAATAGGTTATCAGTCTGAATATATATTCTTTTATGTTACAAAGAGGACAATGTTAGGAAAGGGTGCTCCCATTGAAATGGTTGGAACATCAGGGAAAGCATGCAACCAAATTTCCAATATGCACTCAAATCTTTTTTTTTTTTTTAATTGTGCTGGAACCTATCATGTATATGTGTAGATCAACACAGGCTCCCTGAAGGAACAAACTAATATGACTGCACAGATCAGCAGAAGGATACATTGATAGGGTTAGATAATGTAGGGTGAGTGGAGGTAGATGTGGAACATAAGAACTGACATGAACCAGCTGGGTCAAATGGCCCATTTCTCTGCTCTAAATTCTACATTGCTCTATGAAAAGCAGGAAATGATGTCAGAGGTATAGTCTAAATCACTTTCTGACATTGGAGCATGCAAAGTACATTTGTTTTAACTTTTCCTCGAGAAAGGTGCAGGGTTATTTATTGCATATGTTCTTACCTAATTGATATGTGCTGACCAACAAAACAATGAAGACTGGGCTCTCAAAACTTTACTGTTGCCTCTGTGTGACCCCTAAAATTGAATAAGCAGCAAACAACTCCAACATTTTCCCTGCGGCAGGCAGGAAGAGAAAAACAATTAGTGATTGTAGCTCCCTCTCCCCACAAACTACTTGCTTCCCCCCCCCCCACAAAAAAACAAAGTGGACAATTTTCACAAGACAGAGCAAGATTCCAAATTTGTCCAATCTCCGTCCTCGTAAAAAGACTAGCATTTTAAACAGCATTGCAGAGTTGGTTAACTCTCAAGCAAATATACTAAAACACATATGGAGTTATCCAAACAATTGAATGTGCTCACACGTAGATTAATTATAGGAATATAGGAACAAGAGCAGGCTTTTTAGCCACTCGAGCCCATTTGGCTATTCAATGAGATCACGGCTGATCTGTGACCTAACTCCGTATACAATAATATAGGGCATACAATAGTGATCAGTGGTACTTTATCACAGAGACTAGGTCAATATTATATCTTCACATGTTGCCTCACTTTCCATTAATAGGTCACAACAAAACAAGAGAATGTTTCCTCAATGCACAGGAGGTACTGAATTACAATAGGAAGATTAATTGTTCACAGACGACATGTGCTGTACCATAGAGGGCAAGTTCCAAAAAGAAAACGGCTCACTCCTTCCTCCATCCTGTCAAACAGCTTCCTGTGTAATTTTTTTAAAAAACATAAGAGATTTGTTTTCAGTGAATTCGAAACCTTGTTTGGATGCAGTGGCCACAGTCCATCACGTATGTATACAAACTCTAAGGACACAATGTAAAAGTCTGGCCTTCAGCTTACTGCAAAACAAAATTCCAGGCAGATGTGTAACTGAGCCAGGAGTCACACTCCAGCAGGAATTGTGTGTCCGTGCAGGTGCAGATATCATCCTCTCAATGTAACAACTTCCCGCCTGATAGGGTACATGGAATTTGGCACCGATCCCATTTGCACCAGGATGGCTTTATTTGTTATTTTAAAAAATCTGCCCTGTTTATTCTTTGGCTGCCCTCCATTCTGTGTTCATAGACTCAGCAAACACAAACCACAGCACCCCCAAAAAAACAAGAAAATAGTAATTGGTATATCTGTTGTTTCCCCGACTGTGTGGTCTACTCAAAAGACACAATTGTTTAAAATGCACATTCCTTCAAGACTGTGTTTGTAATGGTTCTGACTGGCGGATTGATTTGCTTCTTAATCGCCACCAGATGAGTTTATCGAGAGTTTATTTTAAGTCACGCAAAAACTTTCTGCTGACTTCAATCTTCTGAGGTGGCTCACGCGTCGAGAAAAGGAAAGCTTTAAAATGGTCAAAACGTTCGGTAGTGCTCAGAGTTCCCATCAGATGACTACATGCTTAGCTCGAAGAGTAGGCTCGTGACCTCTGAAATGATCACCTTTCACAGCAGAGTTCTGCAGGTAACGGTTGTCAACAACTCAAAGCCTTAGACACAAAGGCTCCACTGTAAAATAACCACTATTCTCAGAGGTCCCTGCAGTTATATTCACCAAGACTGTTCCTAGATTATTTTATGGCCCATCACTCCGCAACAAGTAATCTCACAGCGTTCTGGGTTTAATGACCCATGTTGCATTGGGATTTAAATGGTACAAGTCTAGAATGTAAGTGTTGAGGTCCAGACAGCGCTCTCCTGCAAAGAAGAAAAGCACAATGTAAATAATGAAATGAAATGAAATGTAAATAGCCAGAGAGAATTAATGTAGCTGGAATAGTACCATAAATACCAATCTGTTGGTTGCACCCACAAGGACAACTTTCTCACTGACCAGCTGAGTAAAAAAACAAATCTAATTTGAGCTTACATCCCCTGGTAAAAATAAAACCTGAAGGTCTGAAAGTGCTGACTTCCACTTTACAACCAATGATGCAATGTAGGAAACTTGCAGCCAATTTGTGCACAGCAAGCTCCCACAAACAGCAAAGTGCTTACGACCCGATAATTCATTTTTAATGATGTTCATTGAGGGATAAATATTAGCCAAGACATCGGGGATAACTTCCCTGATCTGCTGCAAAATACTACCATGGGATTTTTTTTTTTTTACATCCACCCAAAGCAGCAGATGGGGCTTTGGTTTAACGTCTGATTCGAAGGATGGCACCTCCGGCAGTATAGTATTCCCTCAGTTTTACACTGGAGTGGGACTTGAACCCAGAACCTTGTGACTTAGAGGTGAGAGTGCTACCAACTGAGCCACAGCTGACATAGGCAGGGGAGATGCTCCAATTCCTCACACAAGTCACCATTCTTTTGGATACGACATTAAACCAAGGCCCCTTCAGCCTTCTCGGTTGGATGTAAAAGATCCCATGGCAGTATTTTGAAGGGCAGGAGAGTTATCCCTGGTGTCCTGGCCAATAATTACCTCTCAAGAAACATCACAAAAAACAGATCATCAGGTCATGATCATATTGCTGCTTGTGGGGCCTTGCTGTGTGTGAATTAGCTGCCATGTTCCCTACATGACAAGAGTGACTACACTTTGAAAGTGCTTCATTGGCTGTACAGCACTTTGGGATGCCCTGAGATGGTGAAAGGCGCTATATAAATGCAAATTCTTTCTTTTTCTTTACCACGGACCTTGTAGTGCCAGCAGGATGTTATTCAAGCCATCGCAGCCAGGGCTGATTCCCATTACCACACATACGTGGGGCAACAGAATTCACTGAAAAATTGATTTTTTTTGGGCCTATTTTTACAGCCCAGCCTGGGGACTCTATAAAGTTAATTGTTGCACCACAAATGACTGAGACCAACCATCACAGCACAGATCAAAACCTAGGACCTGCTGCTTTGTGAGGCACAGTACTGCAGCATTTACCCACCGAGCCACTGGGGAATTTTACAGCCGTTATTGTATTTTACAAAGCGGGAAACCTCAGTTTATTTTCCAACAGTAGAGCAGCAGGCCATTTGTGTTTAATGAGTAGCTCAGGGATTAGCAGTAGAAATGACTTTGATATCAATTCACACAATCAAGAAATCAAAGATCAACAGTTTGTCCTTCTCCCATACGTTTCACGTGACAGTAACTTTTAAAGAAAAACCTACCTATATTTCCACCAATTTCAAACAAGTGATGGCTCTGTCCATTAAGTGGCACTGTAGAACTCGTACTGTAAAGGTTAGAAAAAAAGCAAAACTTAATTTAGAATTTGTTGAATGGTAGGAACCATTGAATCATTCACTGTCCTTCATGGCTGTTGCGTGTATCAAACAGCAGCCTCACGTGAAGTTTACTGCAGGCCATTCAGTTCTGCTTATTGAAACATGAAACTAATTACCTTTTTAGCTTGCATTTAAAAATATTTGGTGACTTCCAATTTTTTGTGGAGGTAATGAGGGGGAAAAGGAACAGGAGAGTGGTCCTTGCAGATAAGCTAGAATATTAAAGGCTGCATTTTATGTTGTAAATTATTAGCCAGAGGGAATACAATAAATGACATTTGAACTTGGTTAGGCTGCACAGAGTACTGTCAAACAGTTCTGGTTCCCATATTATTAAAATGATACAGAAGCACAGGAGAAGGTGCAAAAAAGATTTCCTGGATGGTGCCAGAACTGAGCCAGTAACGTTTGGACAGACTGTGGCGTTTTTTTCCTCGAGAAAAAAGACTGAGGGGTGGCCTGATAAAGGCCAAGATTATGAAAGAGTTTGATAGCATAGATAAAGAGATGTTTCCACTTCTGGGTGAGACCAGAACTAGGAGACATAAATATAAGATAGTCACTAATAACTCCAATAAGGAATTCAGGAGAAACATTACCGAGAGAGAGAGCTGACAATGTGGAACTCACTACCACAGGGAGTAAAAGAAAAATACTTTGGATGCTGGAAATCTGAAATAAAAACAAAGCACTGGAAATACTCAGCAGGTCTGGCAGCATCTGTGGAGAGAGAAACAGAGTTAACGTTTCCGGTTTGGCAGAATTGGCAAAGGTTAGAAATGCAATAGGTTTTGAGCAAGTGAAAGAGGTAGGGAGGAAGAACAACAAAAGGGAAGGTCTGTGATAGGGCAGGAGGCAGGACAGATGAAAGTTCATAGACCTGAAACGTTAACTCTGTTTTTCTCTCCACAGATGCTGCCAGAACTGCGGAGTATTTCCAGTACTTTCTGTTTTTATTACCACAGGGGGTACTTGAGACGAATAGCTTAGTTAGTTAAGAAGAAGCTAGATAGACACGAGGGAGAAAAGAATATGTTGATGGGGTTAGATGAAGAGAGATGGGAGGAGGCTTGTATGGAACACAAACACTGACATGGAACTGTTGGACTATAAATACTTGGTAATACAATTTCTATTCTTTATGGACAGCCACACCACAATCCTTTTGAATTAGAAATCCACTTTATATCACTTTTTTTTATTCTTTCATGGGCTGTAGATGTCGCTGGCAAAGCCAGCATTTGTTGCCTATCCCTCATTGCCCTATACAACTGAATGGCTTGCTAGGCCATTTCAGAGGGCAGCTGTTGAGGGTCTGGAGTCACATGTAGACCAGAGCAGGTAAGGACAGTAAATTGCCTTCCCTAAAAGACATTAGTGAACCAGGTGGGTTTTTACGACAATCAATGATAGTTTCATGGCACCATTACTGAGACTGGCTTTCAATTCCAGATTTTTATTAATTAATTGCATTTCTTAAATAGGCATAAATGTCAGCTCGACATAACTGGGAGCACTTGTTTCTGAATCATTATAGAGTGCTGCATTCTTAGAACTCATGTCTTTCAGATGAGACATTAAAGCAGCTCCTGCCTGCCTGTTCAGATGAACGTAAAAGATCCCATGACACAACAACAACTTGTATTCATATAGCACCTTTAACATAATAACATGTCGCAAAGTGCTTCACGGGAGCGGTATTTGGCATCGAGCCACATAAGGTGATACTAAGGCAAATGATCAAAAACTTGGTCACAGAGGTAGGTTTGAAGGAGTGTCTTAAAGAAGGTAAGAGAGGTGGAGAGGCAGAGTGGTTTAGGGAGGGAGTTCAAGAGCTTAGGCCCTTGGCAGCTGAAGGCATGGCCGCCAATGGAGAAGCGATTAAAATCGGGAATGCTCAACAAGCCAGAACTGGAGGAGCGCAGATATCTCGGAGGGCTTTAGGAGATTACAGAGGTAGGGAGGGGCAAGTCTGTGGAGAGATTTGAAAACAAGGATAAGAATTTTTTTTTTTTAAATCAAGGTGTTGCTCAACTGGGAACCCATTTATGTCAATGAGCACAGGGATCTTGGCTGAATGGGACTTGGTATGAGTAAGGACATAAGCATCAGAGTTGTTTGAAGAGCAAGGCGCAGACATGATGGGCTGAATGGTCTCCTTCTGTGCTGCACTTTTCTATGAAGAGTAGAGGAGCTCTCCTGGAGGCCTGGTCAAAATGCATTTCATCAACCAATATCGCCCAGAGAGATTAACTGGTTATTTGCTGTTTATCAAAATAAATTCTTTTACTATGGAGCACTCTGGCACAGCCTTCATCCTCCTACTCAGATGTTTCCTACACAATCTATCACATGATCCTGATTTCACCTCCTGCATGCTATTTCTGTATCTTTGCAACACCCAGTATTTATCTCTTTATGCAAAAGGTGCGATTTTACAAATGATCTGCAAATACAGACAAAGGTGTTGCCTCAGTCACCATTCATGTCAAAGAGTCAGAGAGTCATTATGGCACAGAAGGAGGCCATTCAGCCCATTGAGTCCGTGCCTTTGCATGTGCAGGAAAAGATCAGGCACAATTGCTCCCTGCCCCAACCTTCCTTTTATGATGTAATTTTAAATTCTTTAAATTTAATCATCATTTTCTTTTGCCCTTGAGAAGTTTCCATTCTTTTGTCCTCTTATCCTGAAGGATATTATGAGCACTGGCATTAACCCTCTGCTCTCTCTTCCATGCTTCATTCATGTACTTAAACAGCGTTAGCAATGTGACCATAGAGCAGGAATCATTGGCTAGTAATCAAAGAACAAAGAGAACAACAAAGAAAATTACAGCACAGGAACAGGCCCTTCGGCCCTCCAAGCCTACGCCGATCCAAATCCTCTGTCTAAACCTGTCGCCTATTATCTAAGGGTCTGTATCTCTTTACTTCCTGCCCATTCATGTATCTGTCGAGATACATCTTAAAAGACGCTATCGTGCCCGCGTCTACCACCTCCGCTGGCAATGCGTTCCATGCACCCACCACCCCAGCGTAAAGAACTTTCCACGCATATCCCCCCTAAACTTTTCCCCTTTCACTTTGAACTCATGTCCCCTTGTAATTGAAACCCCCACTCTGGGAAAAAGCTTCTTGCTATCCACCCTGTCTATACCTCTCATGATTTTGTACACCTCAATCAGGTCCCCCCTCAACCTCCGTCTTTCTAATGAAAATAATCCTAATCTACTCAACCTCTCTTCATAGCTAGCGCCCTCCATACCAGGCAACATCCTGGTGAACCTCCGCTGCACCCTCTCCAAAGCATCCACATCCTTTTGGTAATGTGGCGACCAGAACTGCACGCAGTATTCCAAATGTGGCCGAACCAAAGTCTTATACAACTGTAACATGACCTGCCAACTCTTGTACTCAATACCCCGTCCGATGAAGTAAAGCATGCCGTATGCCTTCTTGACCACTCTATTGACCTGCGTTGCCACCTTCAGGGAACAATGAACCTGAACACCCAAATTTCTCTGCACATCAATTTTCCCTAGGACTTTTCCATTTATTGTATAGTTCATTCTTGAATTGGAACTTCCAAAATGCATCACCTCGCATTTGCCCTGATTGAACTCCATCTGCCATTTCTCTGCCCAACTCTCCAGTCTATCTATATTCTGCTGTATTCTCTGACAGTCCCCTTCACTATCTGCTACTCCACCAATCTTAGTGTTGTCTGCAAACTTGCTAATCAGACCTCCTATACTTTCCTCCAAATCATTTATGTATATCACAAACAACAGTGGTCCCAGCACGGATCCCTGTGGAACACCACTGGTCACACGTCTCCATTTTGAGAAACTCCCTTCCACTGCTACTCTCTGTCTCCTGTTGCCCAGCCAGTTCTTTATCCATCTAGCTAGTACACCTTGGATGCCATGCACCTTCACTTTCTCCATCAGCCTACCATGGGGAACCTTATCAAACGCCTTACTGAAGTCCATGTATACGACATCTACAGCCCTTCCCTCATCAATCAACTTTGTCACTTCCTCAAAGAATTCTATTAAGTTGGTAAGACATGACCTTCCCTGCACAAAACCATGTTGCCTATCACTGATAAGCCCATTTTCTTCCAGATGGCAATAGATCCTATCCCTCAGTATCTTCTCCAGCAGCTTCCCTACCACTGACGTCAGGCTCACCGGTCTATAATTACCTGGATTATCCCTGCTACCCTTCTTAAACAAGGGGACAACATTAGCAATTCTCCAGTCCTCTGGGACCTCACCAGTGTTTAAGGATGTTGCAAAGATATCTGTTAAGGCCCCAACTATTTCCTCTCTCGCTTCCCACAGTAACCTGGGATAGATCCCATCCGGACCTGGGGACTTGTCCACCTTAATGCCTTTTAGAATACCCAACACTTCCTCCCTCCTTATGCCGACTTGACCTAGAGTAATCAAACATCTGTCCCTAACCTCAACATCCGTCATGTCCCTCTCCTCGGTGAATACCGATGCAAAGTACTCGTTTAGAATCTCACCCATTTTCTCTGACTCCACGCATAACTTTCCTCCTTTGTCCTTGAGTGGGCCAATCCTTTCTCTAGTTACCCTCTTGCTCCTTATATATGAATAAAAGGCTTTGGGATTTTCCTTAACCCTGTTTGCTAAAGATATTTCATGACCCCTTTTAGCCCTCTTAATTCCTCGTTTCAGATTGCGCCTACAATCCCGATATTCTTTCAAAGCTTCGTCTTTCTTCAGCTGCCTAGACCTTATGTATGCTTCCTTTTTCCTCTTAGCTAGTCTCACAATTTCACCCGTCATCCATGGTTCCCTAATCTTGCCATTTCTACCCCTCATTTTCACAGGAACATGTCTCTCCTGCACGCTAATCAACCTCTCTTTAAAAGCCTCCCACATATCAAATGTGGAGTTACCTTCAAACAGCTGCTCCCAAACTACATTCCCCAGCTCCTGCCGAATTTTGGTATAGTTGGCCTTGCCCCAATTTAGCACTCTTCCTTTAGGACCACTCTCATCTATGTCCATGAGTATTCTAAAACTTACGGAATTGTGATCACTATTCCCAAAGTAGTCCCCTACTGAAACGTCAACCACCTGGCCCGGCTCATTCCCCAACACCAGGTCCAGTATGGCCCCTTCCCGAGTTGGACTATTTACATACTGCTCTAGAAAACCCTCCTGGATGCTCCTTACAAATTCTGCTCCATCTAGACCTCTAACACTAAGTGAATCCCAGTCAATGTTGGGAAAATTAAAATCTCCTATCACCACCACCCTGTTGCTCCTACAGCTTTCCATAATCTGTTTACATATTTGTACCTCTATCTCACGCTCGCTGTTGGGAGGCCTGTAGTACAGCCCCAACATTGTTACCGCATCCTTCCTATTTCTGAGTTCTGCCCATATTGCCTCACAGCTCGAGTCCTCCATAGTGCCTTCCTTCAGCACAGCTGTGATATCCTCTTTGACCAGTAATGCAACTCCTCCACCCCTTTTACCTCCCTCTCTATCCCGCCTGAAGCATCGGTATCCTGGGATATTTAGTTGCCAATCATGCCCTTCCCTTAACCAAGTCTCAGTAATAGCAATAAATCAGTAGCAGGAACGCTGGAGAAATTTCCCCCATCATTAGCCCAGCTCACTGAGAGTAATGGCAATGCCCCTGTTGCTGCCTTTACTGAGAACAGCTAGCTCAGTACAGGCCACGCTGAACAGAGCTTTGCTCCACCTCAACAGGGCTTATAGTTGTGAAATCAGGAGAACCAGTACATGAAAGTATGTTCATTAACAAATCAGTACAGAAATTACAAAAAATTAGGCAGAATATACAGCACAGAAACAGGGCAATTTAGCCCTGGTTATTATGCACTGCTCAAGCATCCTCCCCATCCTTTCTCATCTAAATCGATCAGCAAAACCCTCTGTTCCCTTCTCCCTCACATGCTTATCTAGCTTCTCATTATTAGCCTCAACTACGGCCTGTGATAGAGAATTCCACAATTCTCACCACTCGAGTATAGAAGTTTCTTCTGAGCTCCCTATTTGATTTCTTGGTGACTATCTTATGTTGATGGCCTCCAGTTTTGCTCTTCTCCAGAAAAAACTGAATAAGTAGTTTCTTCCTTGGGATACAGATGAGTGTTTGAGTCACCAAGTGCCGAGCATCAGTAAAATGCTTTGTCTGTATTTTGTGAACTGAAGTCATAACGCTGCTCAGAAACTAAACATTTCCTGACCATGCAAGTGGTATGGGTTACTTCTTACCTGCCTCGGACTTGTGTATAGCAATCCTCCTTTAATGTCGCACAAACTGGGAAATCGTTTCTTAAAATCTCCAAAACTTTATTCACACTAATATTGATTTCTTTCCCCTTCCATCATCTCACCTGTTTTCACAGTGAAAACGAGCCAGAATATCACTTGCTTTCGTCTCACTGTCTAGCTGAATGGCCATAGAAACCTTTGATAGCTGAGTGGCATAAACGCGGATAACTCCCTCTGGTATATCCAACTGTAAAGAGAAAGAGAAAATCATTTTAAATTTCATACAAATATTTCCTTCAATAAAGGAATTCTTGCTTCTGCCATGTCCTTTATCTAAAATGACAGTATTCACTCAGATGCTGTATGCTGGTGACATTTACTCAAGTACTACAATGCCAGCTTGGCCCAAAACGAATAAGCATAGAATATAAAAAAAGTAAAGGAATCATGCAAGATCTTTATAAATCACTGGTTAGGGCACAGCTGGAGTATTGTGGGCACCACACTTCAAGGAAGTAAAGGCCTTAGAAAGGGTACAGACAGGGTTTACCCGAATGTAACCAGGGGTGAGAAGTTGGAAAAATTAGGACTGTTTACCTTAGAACAGAGAAAATTAAGAGGTGACCTCGAGGTTTTTAGGGTGCTGAGAGGTTTTGATAGAGTTGATAGAGAGAAACTATTCCATCTGGTGACTAGGTCAATAACCAGAGTTCACAGATTTAAAATTATTGGCAAAATATCTGGAGGGAAGACGAGGAAAAATTATTTTCACTCAAAGAGTTGTCAGGATCTTGAACACTACCTTAAAAGATGGTGGAATCTGATTCCATAAAGTATTTTTGAAAGGAGTTGGGCAGATACTTGACAATGAGGAACTTAGAGTTACAGTCAAAAAGTGGGTGTGTGGGTGGAAGCACTACTGCTCATTTCCTGCATTACAATAGTGACTACACTTCAAAATGTACTTCATTGGCTGTACAGAGTCGCTATGTAAATGCAAGTCTTTTTCTTTCAAAGAGGCAGCACAGGCACAGTGGGCAGAATGGCCTCCGTGCTGTATGTTTCTATAATTCTATGATAGAAGAAACAGAAATATTGGCGAGTCAATGACAAGACGTAGGAGTGTACCTTTAAACTGTGCCCCAAAGTGGTAGGACTCAAACTCACACCCGGGACCTCCCACAAGGCAGGCTCTTGGTTTCGATTGCGCCCTCGGGGAGACACACCGGGTGGAGGTGAGCCATTTCCCCGGAAGGCGGGAGGGAAAAGAAATGAAGGAGTCGTCAGCCACGTCACTCTTGTCCGTCTTCTGTTCTCACTTTCATTCATCTTCCGCACCTGGGCAATCATAAAGGACGGAATCTGGGTAGATGGGAGAAAATCCACAGTTATTATCGCTGTAAAACATATTGGCCCAGATTTTTCTGTTAAACTAATGGTGAGGCTAATAGCACTTGCCGTTCTTTATACACAAATGGAATAGCAACTTCAAATGAGGGGTAAATGTGTGATTAAACTCAAATATCCAAAAGTTACTATCTAAGAAGCCCAACTCTGCTGTTACCTTCACAAACACGGCATCTCACTGTCTGCCTCACCATTGGAATGCATTGAATGGTGTGAAGTTGTATAATTTGAAAAGCAGATATAAATTAAACTAAATTACTGCCAAATAATCTCCGTTGCACTGAAAATTAACTATTACAAGTGTGGAGTTTCACTCCTTCAGGAGTTAATTGTTGGATATTTTTTAAAAGGTAAAATTTTAATTTTCTTTCAAAAATAAATTCTGTGATTGTGAAAATGTTTACTTTCAATTCTCTGTCTGCCAATCCAATCTTTCTTCCCCTCTTTGTACCCGAGATGACATTGAATTCACCCACCCTAACTTACACTTCCTTCTCAGTCCTTGCACTACTGATTTCACAATTCTTCAGTCTGATTGGTTAAAGGAGATACACAGTTGCTGCCCTGTTCACTCAGGTCCCAAATGCCCAGTTTTCCTTTCTGAGACGTTACCAGCTCACACTTTCAACAAGCTGCCACACAAAAATATAAAAACTTGGATGTGTGAAGGTAAGTCTAACTAACAGCAGAAGCCATTAGATTCTCTGGCACAGCAAATTCTAGCCCTTTATCCCGCACTGCACAGAGACCCTGCTTACTCCGAGAGGACATATAGCTGCCTGTATGAAAGTGTCACACTGCTGCAGCAGCAAATGATCATCTGAGGTTATAATAAAAGCAAAATACTGCAGACGCTGGAAATCTGAAATAAAAACAAGAAATGCTGGAAATACTCAGCAGGTCTGGCAGCATCTGTGGAGAGAGAAGCAGAGTTAACATTTCAGGTCAGTGACCCTTCTTCAGAACTGAGGTTCTGAAATCATCTGAAGTTGCTACTCAGGCATACTATTAAGCAGAATAGAAGGACTGTTACTGAGGACCTGAGTGTGCTTTAATCCTGGTAATGACCTCAACCTCTTCAAACACCTGACAGAATGATGACCCAGATTTTTATAATTGTCAATGCAAATGACATCATATCATGCGCTTAACAAAAGGTAATGCTTCTTCAGCAATCTCCTTTAAAACCAACTCAGCTGAGCAGCCATTGTTATATCAATGTGGCTCCTCCTCCTTTTCATATCAATCAACCCCAAATGCCTTCTCTAAGTGAGATTAGATAATCAGTGCCAGATTAAGGTAGTTTAGTGCAGCAAATGACCTCTAGTTTAACCAACTTTCCACTCACTTCATTTAGTGTTGATGGGGTTTTCATCTCCTGTCTCTGACATGGGAAGAGTATGTTTGAATCCAATGTATCATATAAAATTAAGAAGCTTGACAGGGTAGATACTGAGAGGTTGTTTATTCAGGACTGAGATGGGGAGAAATTTCTTCACTCAAAGGGTTGTGAATCTTTGGAATTCTCTACCCCAGAGGGCTGTGGATGCTCAGCCGTTGAGTATATTCAAGACAGAGATTAATAGATTTTTGGATACGAAGGGACACAAGGGATAAGATCATAAGATCATAAGAACTAGGAGCAGGAGTAGGCCGTCCGGCCCCTTGAGCCTGCTCCGCCATTCAATAAGATCATGGCTGATCTTTTCGTGGACTCAGATCCACTTACCCGCGTTCTCACCGTATCCCTTAATTCCTTTATTGTTCAAAAAGATATCTACCTTAGCTTTAAAGACGTTTACTGAAGAAGCGTCAACTACTTCACTGGGCAAGGAATTTCATAGATTAACAACCCTCTGGGTGAAGAAGTTTCTTCTTAATTCAGTCCTAAATCTGCTCCCTCTAATCTTGAAGCTATGCCCTCTTGTCCTAGCTTCACCTGCCAGTGGAAACATCCTCTCTACTTGTATCTTATCTATTCCCTTCATGATTTTATATGTTTCTATAAGATCTCCCCTCATTCTTCTGAACTCCAATGAATATAATCCCAATCTACTCAGTCTCTCCTCATAAGCCAACCCCCTCAACTCCAGAATCAACCTAGTGAACCTCCTCTGCACCCTCTCCAGTGCCAGTATATCCTTTCTCAAGTGAGGAGACCAAAACTGCACACAGTACTCCAGGTGCGGCCTCACCAGTACCTGATACAGCTGCAACATAACCTCTCTACTTTTAAACTCAATCCCTTTAGCAATGAAGAACAAAATTCCATTTGCCTTCCTAATTACTTGCTGTACCTGCAGACCAACCTTCTGCGATTCATGCACAAGGACACCCAGGTCCCTCTGCATAGCAGCATGCTGCAACTTTTTACCATTCAAGTAATAATCCTTTTTCCTGTTACTCCTACCGAAATGAATGACTTCACATTTATTAACATTGTATTCCATCTGCCAGACCTTTGCCCACTCACTCAATGTATCTATGTTCCTCTGCAAAGTTTCACAGTCATCTGCACACTTTGCTCTGCCACTCATCTTAGTGTCATCTGCAAACTTTGACACCCTACACATGGGGATAGTGCAGCAAGGCATAGATAAGGAGAAGATCAGCTATAATCCAAATGACCTTCTCCAACTTTTATTTCTTATGTTCACCATGTCTGCTCATAAAAATGCACATTCGTAACAAAACATAACTTTAAAGATCTGTACAATTCCATGTGGCGATCAGGACAAATTATTTACTTTTGAGTTAAAAGCAAAATACTGCGGATGCTGGAAATATGAAATAAAAAAAAAGTGCTGGAAATACTCAGCAGGTCTGGCAGCATCTGTGGAGAGAGAAGCAGAGTTAACGTTTCAGGTCAGTGACCCTTCATCAGAACTGGCAAATATTAGAAATGTAAAAGGTTATAAGCAAGTAAAGTGGGGGTGGGGCAAGAGATAACAAAGGAGAAGGTATAGATAGGACAAAGTCACAGAATAGACCAGAAGGTCATGGAGCAAAGATACGTTAATGGTATGTTGAAAGACAAAGCATTAGTACAGAAAGGGTGTTAACGGACTGAAAATTGAACAGCCGCAAGTACAAACATGAAAAAAAAAAGTGGGTAAGCAAACTGAACAAACTAAGATGAAATAAAATAAAATAAACACAAAAACAAATTAAAAAAGTAAAAAGAAAAAAATAACTAAAAATAAAAGTAAAATGGGGGGCCCATCATGCTCTGAAATTATTGAACTCAATGTTCAGTCCGGCAGGCTGTAGTGTGCCTAATTGGTAAAAGGGATGCTGTTCCTCGAGCTTGTGTTGATGTTCACTAGAACACTGCAATAAGCCTGTGATGGAGATGAGAGCAGGGGGGAGTGTTGAAATGGCAAGCAACCGGAAGCTCAGGGTCCTGCTTGCGGACTGAGCGGAGGTGTTCCGCAAAGCGGTCACCCAGTCTGCGCTTAGTCTCCCCAATGTAGAGGAGACCACATTGTGAGCAGCGAATACAGTATACTACATTGAAAGAAGTACAAGTAAATCGCTGCTTCACCTGAAAGGAGTGTTTGGGACCTGGGATAGTGAGGAGAGAGGAGGTAAATGGGCAGGTATTACACCTCCTGCGATTGCAAGGGAAGGTGCCTTGGGAAGGGGATGAGGTGGTGGGGGTAATGGAGGAGTAGACCAGGGTGTCACGGAAGGAACGATCCCTTCAGAATGCTGACAGGAGAAGGGAGTCCAACTGCAGTTTCACCCATCATGTTTTGAATCCACCCAGGATCACAGGTATCTCCGAGAAATACAACGTTCCTCGGACTGCTATTCTCGCCGTATCCTGAGATCCACACTCAGTGCTATGCGCTGCCACATGCACACACTGGACCTCTCTCTCCAGCAGCACCGCCTCACCTTATCTCAAAGCTGTTCTACTCCGCAGTTTCATTTCATCCTTCGTCTCATCCGACGCATTAACAATAAACTTTTTTTCTTCCTTTCAGGTGTTAAGGAATGCAAGCTCCAGCAGCTGATGGGGACTAATGCCCCTCCAGATCCTTCTTCCCCTTCACTTCCCTTTGACCTCACCCCTTCTGATCTGACCCCTTGCCATGTATTCACTATACCCTCTGACCTCCCCCTCTCTGACGCTGAACGTCCTGTACTCAGCAAAGGTCTCAGTTTTATCCCCTTACGCCCCCACCTCAATGAATTTCGTGCTCGGCATGACGTTGAGCTCTTCTTCCGTCGCCTCCGCCTCCGGGCTCACTTCTTTGACCAGGAGTCCTTCCCCCGATCAGTAGACCCATTCATCCGCCTCCAACATTCTCCCTCTACCCAGACCCCTCCCCATGGCCTCTTATCCGCTCTTGATCTTTTAATTGAAAACTGTCGGCGAGACATTGGTCATCTCAATTTCTCGGTCCCCTCGCTCACTCTAACTTGTCCCCCTCTGAACTTGAGGCACTCCGTTCTCTCAGGTCTAACCCTGACATTGTCATCAAACCTGCAGACAAGAGGTGGTGCTGTTGTTGTCTGACGTACCAACCTCTACCTTGCAGAGTCTCAGCACCAACTCTCAGACACTTCTTCCTACCTCCCCCTGGACCATGACCCCACCACCGAACATCAAGCTACTATCCACAGGACTGTCACTGACCTCATCTTCTCTGGAGATCTTCTCTCTACAGCTTCCAACCTCATAGTCCCACAACCCCGGACAGCCCGCTTCTACCTCCTTCCCAAAATCCACAAACAGGACTGTCCCAGCACACCCATTGTTTCAGCCTGCTCCTGCCCACTGAACTTATTTCTTCCTATCTTGACTATCTTTTCTGGTCCAGTCTCTTCCCACCTACATCCGTGACTCTTCTGACGCCGTACGTCATTTTGACAATTTCCAGTTTCCTGGCCCCAACCGCCTCGTCTTCACTATGGACATCCAATCTCTCTAGACCTCCATCCCCCACCAGGACAGTTTGAGGGCTCTCCGCTTCTTCCTTGAACAGAGGCCCAACCAGTTCCAATCCACCACCACCCTCCTCCGCCTGGCTGAACTTGTTCTCACATTGAACAACTTCTCCTTCAACTCCACTCACTTCCTTCAAGTAAAAGGTGTTGTTATGGGTACCCGCATGGGTCCTAGTTATGCCTGTCTTTTTGTGGGATATGTCAAACATTCCTTGTTCCAATCCTACTTAGGCCCCCTCCCCCAACTCTTTTTCCAGTACATTGATGACTGTATCGGTGCCGTTTCCTGCTCCCGCCCCGAACTGGAAAACTTTATCAACTTTGCTTCTAATTTCCACCCTTCTCTCACCTTTACATGGTCCATTTCCAACACTTCCCTTCCCTTCCTCGACTTCTCTGTCTCCATCTCTGGTGATAGGCTGTCTACTAATATCCATATAAGCCAACGGACTCCCACAGTTACCTCCACTACACTTCTTCACACCCTGCCTCCTGTAAGGACTCCATTCCATTCTCCCAATTTCTCTGTCTCCGACGCATCTGCTCTGATGCTACCTTCCATGACAGCACTTCTGATATGTCTTCCTTTATCCACAACTGAGAATTCCCCCCCACTGCGGTTGACAGGGCCCTCAACCGTGTCCGACCCATTCCCCGCACCTCTACCCTCACCCCTACCCCTCCCTCCCAGAACCGTGACAGGGTTCCCCTTGTCCTCACTTTCCACCCCATCAGCCTCCATATCCAAAGGATCATCCTCCGCCATTTCCGCCACCTCCAGCGTGATGCCACTACCAAACGCATCTTCCCTTCCCGTCAGCATTCCGAAGGGCTCGTTCCCTCCATGACACCCTGGTCCATTCCTCCATTACCCCCACCACCTCATCCCCTTCCCAAGGCACCTTCCCCTGCAATCGCAGGAGGTGTAATACCTGCCCATTTACCTCCTCTCTCCTCACTATCCCAGGCCCCAAACATTCCTTTCAGGTGAAGCAGCAATTTACTTGTACTTCTTTCAATGTAGTATACTGTATTCGCTGCTCACAATGTGGTCTCCTCTACATTGGGGAGACCAAGCGCAGACTGGGTGACCGCTTTGCGGAACACCTCCGCTCAGTCCGCAAGCAGGACCCCGAGCTTCCGGTTACTTGCCATTTCAACACTCCCCCCTGCTCTCATGCTCACATCTCTGTCCTGGGATTGCTGCAGTGTTCCAGTGAACATCAACGCAAGCTCGAGGAACAGCATCCCATTTACCGATTAGGCAGACTACAGCCTGCCGGACTGAACATTGAGTTCAATAATTTCAGAGCATGATGGGCCCCCCATTTTACTTTTATTTTTAGTTATTTTTGTCTTTTTCCTTTTTTTTACTTTTTTGTGTTTATTTTATTTTATTTCATCTTAGTTTGTTCAGTTTGCTTACCCACTTTTTTTTCATGTTTGTACTTGCGGCTGTTCAATTTTCAGTCCGTTAACACCCTTTCTGTACTAATGCTTTGTCTTTCAACACACCATTAATGTATCTTTGCTCCATGACCTATTCTGTGACCTTGTCCTATCTACACCTTCTCCTTTGTTATCTCTTGTCCCACCCCCACTTTACTTGCTTATAACCTTTCACATTTCTAATATTTGCCAGTTCTGAAGAAGGGTCACTGACCTGAAACGTTAACTCTTCTTCTCTCTCCACAGGTGCTGCCAGACCTGCTGAGTATTTCCAGCGTTTCTTGTTTTTATTTACTTTTACTCTACAGGATTGTCTTGCGGTCTCCAGGAATTAAAGATTTATCTCCAGCACACTTCTGTGAGCAACCCAGGAGAATTGTGTGCTCCCCCCCCCCACCCCCCCATTATCTTTGGGCAGTTTTATTTTATTAGTGATAGAAATACTGGAGATAGGACAAAAAAGACTTTTTGCTTAAGTGGGGCTGTTGGAAGCAGGAGGTAAGGTCTGCTCCCATCCCCACATTCCCACCATTGGTTGCCCGAAATGTCCATCTTCCTGGTACACCAGTCAGAAAGTAAATTGACTCTTCATGGCCCGATTGGATGATACTTCACCACCAGTCACATGCCCCACATTTTTATAACCAATAAGCAAAAGTGTCCAAAGACATTTTTTTTTAAAAAAAGAAACTCAATTATTTAATTGCCCCTATGACTTTTCTCCTGGGTTGCTCGCAGCTGTGGCCTGGAAATTGGTCTTCAATTCCTGGAGACTCCAAAGCAATCTTGGAGAATTTGACAACATCCAACCAGAGTTGGAAACACAGTGGATTCTCACTCAAATTCTTGGCCTACTTGAACAAGGAAGTGAAATGTGCTGGGTGTTGTAGGTTCACTCACAGTCCACAGGATATCCTGGTATTTGATAAGTAATTGTACGATATTGGCAGCTTTGGTGGCTGCCTCTGCCTCTTGATGGTTTCCACTTCGCCCTTTACACATGAAGAGGTTTGGTGCAACAATCATGGAGACATTCCACAGGCTCATTCTGTTTTTGGCCTCATTCGCTACGACTTTGCTGAGATATTCCAAGAAAGCCTGGGATGGAGCAGGCAGGTGATAAGAGGAGAAGAGATTCAGTTCAATTGTAACGTACCTTCCTTTCATCATTTCACTTTTTATTTCATACAAGAAAGATTCTGCTCACATTCTACACTAAGCCACATTTTTAGTCTATTTGGGGTCCGAGGAAATGGGTGCCATACTACTCCCACTCTTCGTAAACAATATGGAGGAAGTATATCTTGTACAATAGATTTATTAATGACATCAAACTATATGGCTGATTAAGGGATTTGGACCAATTATGTGATTGAGCTATGGAACGGCAAATGAATTTTGATCGGCATCGCATTTTGCTTTCTAATGTCCAACTTCTTTTCAATCCAGCCAGCTAATTAGACTTTCTTAAATTTACTGATACTCTCTTTGCATTTCCAGAGCAGAGAAACCTGGGGGAGCAAGTACATAGTTCCCTGAAAGTGGCAACACAGGTAGACAGGGTGGTGAAGGCGGCATATGGCATGCTTGCCTTCATCAGCCGAGGAATTGAGTACAAGAGTTGGGACGTCATATTACAATTGTACATAACATTGGTTAGGCCGCACTTGGAGTACTGTGTGCCGTTCTGGTTGCCGCACTACAGGAAAGATGTGATTAAGCTAGAGAAGGTGCAGAAAAGATTCACAAGTATGTTTCCTGGTTTGGAGGGCTTGAGTTATAAAGAGAGATTGGATAGGCTGTGTCTGTTTTCCCTGGAGCAAAGGAGGCTGAGAGGGGACATGATAGAGGTGTATAAAATTATGAGAGGCATAGATAGGGTAGATAGCCAGAGTCTGTTTCCCATGGTCGGGGTGACTAAAACTAGAGGGCATAGATTTAAGGTGAGAGGGAGGAGGTTTAAAGGGGATCAAAGGGGTAAATTTTTCACACAAAGAATAGTGGGTATCTGGAATGAGCTGCTAGAGGTGGTGGTAGAGGCAGGAACAGTAGCAACATTTAAGAGGCATCTGGACAGGTACTTGAATGAGCAAGGCACAGAGGGATATGGAATTAATGCAGGCAGGTGGGAATAGTATAGATAGGCATTATGCTCGGCATAGATGCGGTGGGCCGAAGGGCCTGTTTCTATGCTGTACGACTCTGACATCAATCCAATTCTGCTCGAGAATCATAGAATCCTGCAGTACAGGAAGTGGTCACTCAGCCCATCAAGACTGTGCCAGCTCAATGAAAGTGTGATCCAATTAGTCCCACTCCCTCTTTCCCCACATCAGGCGTTTCCAAAGGTGTCCGAAGGATTAAAACCAAAACAGAAGAGGACCGTCAATCCCCATTGGTGCTGGGATTCATGAGTGAAAGATCTGCATATTGGTATTGCTGCTGACAGTGGGAGGTAAATGATACTGTATGTAACTACAGGCCCTTTTATATTATTTCCAATGGCGTGTTTGGCTGCACAAGTCTTTCACTTCACACAATCAGCCACAATCCCAATGCAATGCTCACTCATCAGCTGTTGGAATGGGGGAGCAGTACAGGAGTCCTTTTTGGTGAATCCATTAGTAAGATAAAATGGATCTAGATGTGACTAACAACCTCTCACTGTTAGTAGAAAATTGCTATCAAAGGTAGTAATATAGAAGGATATGCATCTCAAGGACATGACTGAGTTGAAACAAGTTATTCTAACCTCATGTGTATCAAACTTTAGGCATATCTAACCTCACTTTTTTTTTTTAATTGATTCAATTATGGGATGTAGGTTTCACTGGCAAGACCAGGATTTATTGCCCATCCCTAACTGTCCTCGAGAAGGTGATGGTGAACTATCTTCTTGAACCATTGCAAGTATAGTGGTCTTGTACAACTGGGTGGCTTGCGAGGCCATTTCAGAGTCAGCCGCATTGATGTTGGTCCGGTGTCACATGTAGGCCAGACCAGGCCAGGACAGCAGATTTCCTTCCCTAAAGGGCATTAGTGAACCAGATGGATTTTTATGACAATCCAGTAGTTTCATGATCATCATTACTGAGACTAGCTTTTTATTTAATCAACTGAATTCAAATTGCTCAGCTGCGGTGCTGGGATTTGAACTCATGTCTCTGGATTATAAACACGATGCTATCATGTCATATCTTTAACCTTGTGTGTACCTGACCATATTTAGAATATTCTGGGCACTGTAAAGGGTCGGATATACTCTGCTATTCACTATACAGGTTGAACAGGCAGACCCCAATTCTTCCACTTTCAGCCATGCGGTACCTTGATAGTGTCTCTGTTGGGGTCAGGCAGTAACATGATGATAAGATGCAGAGCCTGTAACTGCAACTTGGTTGGTGAGATATCTGAAACCAAAATAAAGACAGTTAGTTTGTTGTGTTGCAAAATCTCATCATCTGTACAAACAGAAAGGGACAATTGCATGAGACATGAAACCAAGATTCTGACCGTCTCTCAAGGACGTAAAAGATGCCATGGCACTATTACGAAGAACAGGGAAGCTCTCCCCAATGTCCTGACCAATGTTTATCCTTTAACTATACCTAAAAAACAGATTATCTAGACATCATATTTTTGTTAGTGGGAATTTGCTGTGTGCAAACAAGCTACCATGTTTCCTACATTACATCAGTGACTACACTTCAAAAGCATTTCATTGGCTGTGAAGCTCTTTGGGACATCCTGAGGTCATAAAAAGGTGCTATATAAATACGCCTTTTTTCTTTCTAGGCAACGGGAGATTTCTGGACATCGGTGTTAACCGATGTTCAGTGAGCAGCTGCTGTCCTATAACGTTCCACCCTTAAATATGGGGCTCCAGTGTAGCAGTAATATATATGAATGAATTTTTTTCCCCCAGAGTTAAATATGCAGCAATTTAAGAAATAATATGATAAACCTGACTGCCTCTCAGTGAATCATGCAGAATCTTCATCCCTCACAGTAGTCGATTGATATTGCTACACTTGTTTGAAAATTAGTTTTTAAATTCTCTTGATCATTTTTCCATAAGACAAATTTATTATTAGGCTTGATGTTTCAAAGGACAGCAAATAGTGATTATCTATAACTGAATATTCTGTTAATTTTTTTAAAAAATTTGTTCTCAGGATGTAAGTACCCAGTGATTATTTGTAATCACTTGGATTCAAGTCATATGTAGGCCAGACTGGGTAGGGGTGGCATTCCCTTCCATCAAGGGCATTAATGAAGCAGGTGGGTTTTCAAACTAATGTAGGCATTACCCACAAGATATATTGAATTCAGTTCCACAGGTTGTCATGTGGAATTTGAAGTCACAACTTCTAGGTATCTAGTCCAGTACTGTAAGAAATGCACTAATGTATATTTGTGGAGAGACACTAAAAAAAACATCGATCGAAATAAATGTAAGAAATCCATTCTAGAAGATAATTCACCATTTATGCGTAAATGTGCTCTTTAGGGGAGTGAATGGAGTCTGAATATGAAAATGCACATTTGAAAGTGAAAAAAGTATGCATTAACACATATTGTCCAGAATTTTGTTCTGTCCTTGGAGGCAGGCACGGAGGTAGAGGGGCAAGCAAAATGGCAGGGGGATCCCGTTCGCAACATCATCCAGGTCCCCAACATTTTAGTCCGGGCTAGGGTAGACAGAAGACAGCCTTCCCGCCTCAGGTCAATTGAGGCCTTTAAGTGGCCAATTAATGGCCACTTCCGAAGAAGGGTCACTGACCCAAAACGTTAACTCTGCTTCTCTTTCCACAGATGCTGCCAGACCTGCTGAGTGAATCCAGCATTTCTTGTTTTTGCTGACAGCTTACTGACTGGCTTGCGGCTCTTAGAAGCAGCAGCTAGTTCCTTAAAGGGACTGTGTCCCCGACAGCAGACAGTTAATTGGCTGCCGCGTGAAATGGCTTCGGGGGTCTGACAGAGGGCTGAGGCTGGATCTCCCCCCGCACCCCCCCACATTCCAGCCTGCCGCTGGGATCCCCATCGCCATACCAAAACGCAGCCCATTATTTCCTGACTAAAGGGAAAAGAAAAACTTGACTTTCAGGTCTTCACAAAGAAATAGACAGCTAATGAAGTACTTTCGAACTGTAGTCACTGTAGTAATGTAGGAAACGTGGCAGCCAATTTACGCAAGCAAGCTCCCACAAACAGCAATGAAAGAAATGACCAGATAATCTGTTTTTGTGATGTTGGTTGAGGGATAAATATTGGCCAGGACACCGGGAATAACTCCCCTGCTCTTCTTTGAAATAGTGCTTTTGGATCCTTTGTATCCACCTGAGGGGGCAGATAGAACGTCGGTTTAACATTTCATCTGAAAGCTGACACCTTTGACAGTGCAGCACTGGCGTCTCAACCCAGAATTTGTGCTCAACTCTCTGAAATGGGACTTTGAATCCACAGTCTTCTGACTCAAAGCCTACCCACTGAGCCACAGCTGACTACAAGAGAAATGGTTTCAAGTCCCAGTTCGAATTGGTCACTCAAATCTGCTGGCCCCAATCAGAAGATTTACACTTGTGTTTGGCTGGGATTTTGTCAGGTGGAACACCAGGTGAAAGCACAACCTGGGAGGGGTGAGGGGCACATAACAATGGCCTGGATTTCACAGTCAATGGCAAAGCAATAGCGCTCAAGGAAAACATCCCACAACCATCTAGCGATCTCCATGCTGTGGATTTCCATTTTCCTGACATTCGTTTGAATCTGGCACAATGGCGAGCAGATTTCCAGGTGTCCAGCACCAGTGATGGCATTGAGCAGGTTAAGCAGCCAATCATATTGAAGCATTCTCAGACAGCAAACCAGGAACTAAAATGCATTGATTATCCTTCAATTTTAATTCAATTTTAGCAAGTGAAATTAATGAATGGGACATCAAGGCTACGGGCCAAGTGCTGGAAAATGGGATTAGAATAGTTAGGTGCTTGATGGCCAGCAAAGGACACGATGGGCCAAAGGGCCTGATTCTGTGCTGTATAACTCTATGACTATCATACGAGAATAAAGGTAAAAGCTGAAATATCAGAAACTAAAAAAATTAAAAATGTGATATTTTATTATAATGAAGACATTTAACATTCCACAAATACAAAACTAGGTTTTCAGGGCCAGTGAGGTTGCTCAGTTGTAATTATGAGCTTGGTATACATTTAAAATCCCAGTTATATATCATACAACAAGGTGCAACTTTTTCAAGGGTTTTTACAGCAAGACTAACAGTGTAAAAGAGCAAGTTTTTGGCAGTTCAGTGATTTCTAATTGATTGCAGGCAGCAGGGATTTCACCAGGGCATGCTATGAGGAAGCATAGAATCACTGACAGCAACTTTTGAATTTCTACTTTTGAGAGCACATCACTGAAAGCAGCAATGGAGAAGTCCGAAATGTAGACTATTTCTCTCTTCCGGCTGTGGGAGGTAAGGTGGCTTGTGTGCGAGCACTGCTGCAAGGGCAGATATACCAAAAAAAGGATAAAAATAAAACAAATGAAAAGAAAGTAAGATATAAAAAACAAAGTCATACTTTGCACAGCTACAAATGCAGGGAGGTACTCCGCAGTGAGCAAAGGGTAGGGTAGTTCTCGGATGAAGGTCTTCAGCAGGCATGCTACATCATTGTGATGGATTTGGTCCCAGTCAAAGGTGTCATTGTAAAATTTTGCCTCCAACTCTTGCCGATAATTCTGTGAATGAAAATTGCATTAATTTGAATCCAATTTATACCTTGTGGCTCGAATAGAGAACAAAGCAGATCTTGGAG
The DNA here is from genome assembly GCF_036365525.1 of Heterodontus francisci. Taxonomy (NCBI): domain Eukaryota; kingdom Metazoa; phylum Chordata; class Chondrichthyes; order Heterodontiformes; family Heterodontidae; genus Heterodontus; species Heterodontus francisci. Next base: position 32,368,614 of record NC_090375.1, read on the forward strand.
AATATTTTAGTTTCAAAATAAGAAACTCTTATCTACATTTCTGTTAACTTAGTATTGAATGCTACAGAAGCCAACTATAAAGCAAAATCAATATTTGCTAAAGGCTGCTTTGCAGGAAGGAAATGAAAATGCTTTCTGTCCCTGATTAAACTGAGCCAGAATGGAGTTGGGCCCTAAAACAACTCCTGAGGGGCAGATCAGCCATGATCTGATTGATAGGTCTGAGGGGCTGGAGTTTAGAAGAATGAGAGGTGATCTCATTCAAACATACAAAATTCTTACAGGGCTCGACAGGGTAGATGCAGGAAGGATATTTCCCCTGGCTGAGGAGTCCATTTAGGACTGAGACGAGGAGGAATTTCTTCACTCAAAAGGGTGGTGAATTTTTGGAATTCTCTGCCCCCGAGGGCTGTGGAGGCTCAGTTATTGAGTATGTTCAAGAGTGAGATCGATAGATTTCTACATTTTCAAAAAAAATCAAGGGTTACAGGGATAGTGCAGGAAAACGGCATTGAAGATCAGCCATGATCTCATTGAAGAGCTGAATGGCCTACTCCTATTTCTTATGTTATGTTCTTATGAATTGTCTTCTATTCTTAATGCCCATTGTAATCTCAATCTCAGTCTCGCATAAGTATTTTAAAAAATATTGGAATAGTAAAAGAGAAACCCTTAATCCTAGGGTTTGAGTTCCTTATCTGTTACAAGGGCATCTTTTAAAAATGAATGGGCTCATTTAAATAGAGGGGGTGGAGTGGCCCCCCCCCCGATAACGTAAGGGGGTGGCCACCGCATCCCCAGCAACGGCGTCCGGTGCCAACATGCAGGCGCCGGCGCCATTTTTAAAGGGCTATAAGCCCTTCGGTAGCCTTTTAAAATTTAACGTTTCTGATCTCCAGGATGTAACAATACAATGTCATGTCAAATAGAAATCACTTCTCCCACCCTCCCAATGGATAAATTATCAATCGCACTCTCCCCCCATAATAAACCTTTAATAGTATTCTGAACTCCCCCCCCCCCCCAAAATTTGTTCCCTTTGACCTTCAACCCCTTCCCACCATCCCATTAGCCAGTAAAGATTGTTTTCCCCGCTCCTCCACCCCTCCTGCCCTGAAAATGCTATTGCTCCCCCCTCCCCACCAGGTTCTCGCCCAGAACTCCGTGCAGAGTTCTGAAGGCGCGTGGAGCATGAACTGCGGCCATTATATTGGTGTGGAAGAGCCACTGCCAGCAGGTAAGTTTATTTGCATCTCATTTGGTACTGTTTGCATATGTATATGAAGGGCCCACCGCCTGGTGGCAGGAGGGCTGCACCGAGGTACCCCCGCCGCCGGTAATATGCGGAGGGCCCTTCTCGACGCGCAGCATCGAGTGTATGGTAAAATTCAGCCCAAAGTGTTTTTTTTAAATTCCCTTTGCTTCAGTAATACTTTACATTCAGCACTCGAAACATAATTTTAAGATAAATATTTAATAATCAACTTAAAACCTTCACCATTCAAGGAAGACTGAATAATCCACATAATACATTCCACTTTAAACATCTGTACTGGTCATTACTAATCTCGTTAATGACAGGATGCGCTGAATGACGTTTACTTCACTTCCACCTTACCCTGTTAAATATTCATTCCGGAAATGTTCAGATCCCATGAAGTATTTAATCAGGTAATATTTAGTGAAATAATTTCATTTAGAGTCATAGGGCTGAATTTTATAAGCCTCCCCGACGTCGGGGGTCATGGCGTTAGGGGCCCAGAAAATCCTTCCAGGAGAGACCCGCCAAGGGCCTTAAAGCCAAGAAGGCCCTGCCCCATTTTACCGGCTGCGGCAAGGCCTCGTGGCAGCCTCCCCACCACACAGTGATGGAGACTTTATTTAAATAGATTAATTACATTAAAATGAATGACGAATAACATACCTTGTAGCAACAGCCATCCCACGCCGATATTCCAGCTGGTTGCTGTCTCTGTTTGGACATCCGAGGCTTAACACTGGTGGGAAGGGGGAGGAGTGACATTTTCAGGTTGGGGGGGGAGGTGGGGAAAAAAAACCGGCAAAGTGAGCGCGTTTGGTGGCGGGGATAGTGGGAAGGGGTTGAATGTCAAAGTACAGAAAGTTCGTCGGGGGTGGGGGGGGGTGGGGGGTGGGTGGTGGGGGTGAAGGTCGGGATCGGGAATTTACTTTTTTGGGGGAAGAAGAAAAATTATTAACTGTTTATCATGGGGGGAGGGGGGGGGCAGTGGGAGGAGGGGATTGCAGGTGTCAACACATTTTTATTTCAATTTTTAAACAAACATGGAAAGTAAACCACGTTAAAAATGGCACCAGCGGCTGCGCCGTGACACCAGACACTGATGCTGGGGACTAAGCGCCTGCCCCCTCTACATCATCGGGGCACCGCGCCTTTTATCAAAATTCAGCCCATTGAGTCAGAGAGTCATCATAGCACAGAAGGTGATCACTTGGCCCATCAAGTCCATGCCAGCTCCCTGTAGAGCAATCCAGTCAGTCCCATTACCCGGCTCTATCCCCATAGCCCTGCAAGTTTATTTGCCATCCAATTTCGTTTTGAAATCAATCATCATCTCTGCTTCCACCGCCCACGTAGGCAGCGAGTTCCAGGTCATTACCACTCACTGCGTAAAGAAGTTCTTCCTCACATCCTCCCTGCATCTCTTGCCCAAATCTATGTCCCCTAGTCCTTGTACCATCAGCTAATGGGAACAACTTTTCTTTGACTACCTTATCTAAACCTACCATAATAATCTACACATTTATCAAATCTCCTCTGCTCCAAGGAGAACAATCCCAGCTTCATCAACATAAACTTGTCACTGAAATCCCTCATCCCGGAACCATTCTGGTAAATCTTCTCTGCAATCCTCAAGAACCCTCACATCCTTCCTAAAGTGTGGTGACCAGAACTGGATGCAATACTCTAGTTGGGGCCGAACCAGAGCTTTATAAAAGTTCAGCATAACTTCCCTGCTTTTGTACTCAATACATCCATTTATGAAACTCAAGATCCCCTTGGCTTGGCTAATCCCCATATGCCATGCTTTGGAAAAAGACTCCAAAATGGACTATTCCTCCAGAGTGCTTCATAATGGAAGGGCCATTTAGGATTGACCTGGCTTGTTCAGCATTGTGCTAAACCCCATATTTAACAGGCAATCTGTCTAACCCTCCTGTGTTAGGTCAGCCACTAATGAATGAAACTAGTGTTTCAAAAATTGCGATGCATTTTCCTTCACTGGTAGCTCTTTGCCTCTCTGCCACAACATCAACATGCATTTTGTGTTTGATCATATGTTAATCTTTGAACAATTAAAAAGAAGCATTAACCAAACTACTCTACTTCTGAATGAAATCAATATGGGTGTACAGGCTTTGAGGAATTGCCAAACTCAACAATATGTGCAAGCTCAATTCACCACACACTCAACTAACAAATCACTCAAGCACAGTGGGTTACCAATTTATCTCTGCTAATAAAGGATTTCAGCAGGGTCAGATTTGAGCCAGGTTACAGAAGTAAAATTAGGTGGACTTAGTGATGGCGTGGCTATGTGGCCAGAATCTCATCTCAGGGTCAAATTAATACCAAGTTTGGTTTGGCCTCAGCTTGTTCCAAGAGAGAGGGATGGAATCAGTGGTGAAGGAGTGAAGTTTGTGACGGGGGCTGAAGACAATGGCTTTGGTCTTCCCAATAGTTAGTTGGAAGAAATTTCTGCTCATCCAGTGTTGGATGTTGGACAAGCAGTCCGACAATTTAGAGACAATGGTGAGGTTTGAAAGAGGTGGTGGTGAGGTGGAGCTGGGTGTTGTCAGCATACATGTGGAAACAAATGCTGTATTTTCAACCATCTCACCAAGGGGCAGCAGTTAGATGAGAAGTAGGAAGGGGCCAAAGACAGATCTTTGGGGCACACCAGAGATAACGATGCAGGGATAGGAAGAGAAGCCATGGCAGGTAGTTCTCTGGCTATGACTAGATAGATAAGAATGGAACCAGGTGAGAGCAGTCCCACCCAGCTGGATGACACTGGAGAGGTGTTGGATCAGGGTGGTGTGGTCAACCATGTCAAAGGTTGCAGACCGGTTGACCAGGACAATTTCAAATGGACTGTGGACAGGTTATTGATATGTATAAACTATCACTTTCATAGCCTGAGCTGCTTTTCTCAGCAGCAGACCTACGGAAATTGTTCCAATACCAAGTCCAGTTTGTTTACAGTTCAGGGTATCCTGTTACTGCTGTTGTTGTTTTGCTTCCTCTCCTAACAGGCAAATTCTTTCCAAAACAGAATAGTCCAGATACAAGGAAGCCAAATGAGCCTGCCAGCCTCTCATGGGTTTATCTTTTTCCAGTTTATTGGCTAATCATCTTAGCGATGGAATGTTCTCTGTTTTGAATTAAAATCAGTTAAAGAAGCTTTCAGCAGTACTTTGTGTTTCCTGTTACAGGCCGATTGAAGGTTCAGATTTACACTTCCTGCCAATCACTTTGAACAAGAAAAAAAAGCTAGAGCTCGTATCAGTGAAAAGATAATGGTTTATTTTTTATAGTTCCTTTAGTGGAAATATACAAGAATCTCAGCAATGTGACCCTGCCCATTTACACACAGGGCTGAATTTTGCAGCGCCAGCCAATAAGGCGGGGTGAATCCCACCTCTGTTATTTTCAATCCCCACCCCCCACCCACCCCGCGACCGTCTCGATTATACGACGCCCGGGCAATTAACAGCCCAGCACCGGGATCCCTGTCCCTTTAAAGGCAAGATGCTGCCTCCAAGAGCTGCCAGCCAATTACAGAGCCGGTAGATAAGGCAGAAGCATCTGCAACAATCTTCAGCCAGAAGTGCCGAGCTAATGATCCATCTCGGCCTCCTCCTGAAGTCCCCAGCATTACAATTGCGAGACTTCAGCCAATTCGATTCACTCCGCATGATATCAAGAAACGACTGAAGGCACCGGATACTGCAAAGGCTATGGGGCCTGACAATATTCCAGCAATAGTACTGAAGACCTGTGCTCCAGAACTTGCCGCACCCCTAGCCAAGCTGTTCCAGTACAGCTACCACACTGGCATCTATCCGGCAATGCGGAAAATTGCCCAGGTATGTCCTGTATACAAAAAGCAGGACAAGTCCAACTCAGCCAATTACCGCCCCATCAGTCTACTCTCAATCATCAGTAAAGTGATGGAAGGTGTCGTTGACAATGCCATCAAGCAGCACTTGCTTAGCAATAACCTGTTCAGTGATGCTCAGTTTGGGTTCTGCTAGGGCCACTCAGCCCCTGACCACATTACAGCCTTGGTTCAAACATGGACAAAAGAGCTGAACTCAAGAGGTGAGGTGAGAGTGACTGCCCTTGACATCAAGGCAGCATTTGACCGAGTATGGCATCAAGGAGCCCTAGCAAAACTGGAGTTAATGGGAATCAAGGGGAAAACTCTCTGCTGATTGGAGTCATACCTAGCGCAAAGGAAGATGGCTGTGGTTGTTGGAGGTCAATCATCTGAGCTCCAGGACATCACTGCAGCAGTTCCTCAGGGTAGTGTCCTCGGCCCAACCATCTTCAGCTGCTTCATCAATGACCTTCCTTCAATCATAAGGTCAGAAGTGCGGATGTTCGCTGATGACTGCACAATGTTCAGCACCATTCGTGACTCCTCAGATACTGACGCAGTCCATGTAGAAATGCAGCAATACCTGGATAATATCCAGGCTTGGGCTGATAAGTGGCAAGTAACATTTGCGCCACACAAGTGCCAGGCAATGACCATCGCCAACAAGAGAAAATCTAACCATCTCCCCTTGACATTCAATGGCATTACCATCGCTGAATCCCCCACTATCAACATCCTAGGGGCTACCATTGACCAGAAACTGAACAGGAGTAGCCATATAAATACCATGGCTACAAAAGCAGGTCAGAGGCTAGGAATCCTGCGGCAAGTAACTCAGCTCCTGACTCCCCAAAGCCTGTCCACCATCTACAAGGCACAAGTCAGGAGTGTGATGGAATACTCTCCACTTGCCTGAATGGGTGCAGCTCTAACAACACTCAAGAAGCTCGACACCATCCAGAACAAAGCAGCCCGCTTGATTGGCACCCCATCTACAAACATTCACTCCCTCCACCACCGACGCACAGCGGAACAGTGTGTACCATCTACAAGATGCACTGCAGCAACGCACCAAGGCTCCTTAGACAGCACTTTCCAAACCCACGACCTCTACCAACTAGAAGGACAAGGGCAGCAAATACATGGGAACATCGCCACCTGCAAGTTCCCCTCCAAGTCACACACCATCCTGACTTGGAACTATATCGCCGTTCCTTCACTATCGCTGGGTCAAAATCCTGGAACTCCCTTCCTAACAGCACTGTGGGTATACCTACCCCACATGGACTGCAGCGGTTCAAAAAGGCAGCTCACCACCACCTTCTCAAGGGCAATTAGGGATGGGCAGTAAAATGTCGGCCTGGCCAGTGACGCCCACATCCCATGAATGAATTTTTTTAAAAGCTCAGTATCAGCAGCAGCACTGGGAGAATTGGCCACTGCCAGTACTGAAGAGGCCTTGGATCCAGGTCCAGCGCTGGAGACCCGGACTTCAGCTGAGGTGGGGTCGCCAGGGCCAGCAGAGCAGGCCCCAGCAATGGGTGGAGAGTGGGTGCTGATTACAGGGGGAGGGGAGGTCCAGTTCTTTGAGTTGAGTTCTTTGCTGGTGTGAGTCCTCCGTGAGCCACAAATTGCCCACGGAGGAGGGACCCTACCCCAAGCCCGCAGGGAGCTCACCTTGTTTTACTGATAATCTCCCTGCGTGGCGGAGGAACCCCCCCCCCCTCCACACCACCCCTGCTGGCATTAACCCATAAGTGCCTGCTAATCGGTCTCTTGGCAGGAAGGCTTTGGCCTATCCCACCCCCAACTAAATTGCAGGGCAATGGGCAGGAGATAGGCTCTCTGCCCCCCACCTCCCATCACAATTCTAAGAGAGCCCTGCCTCCTAGTCCATCTCCGTGGGGTGAGGGGAGCTGCATAAAATTCAGCAAAGGTTCACTAAATTGGTCCCTGGGATGAGGGGGTTGTCTATGATGAGTGGCTGAGTAAACTGGGCCTATATTCTCTGGAGTTTAGAAGAATGAGAGGTGATCTAATTGAAACATGCAAGATTTTAAAAGGGGCTGGATAGGGTAGACACAGATATTACTTCCGTTGGTTGGAGAATCTCAAACATGGGGGCATAGTCTCAGCATAAGGGCCAATCATTTAGGACTGAGATGAGGAGAAATTACTTCACTCAAAGGGTTGTGAATCTTTAGAATTCTCTAACCCAGAGGATTGTGGATTCTCCATTGTTAAATACATTTAAGGCTGGGATACACAGATTTTTGGTCTCTCAGGGAATCAGGGATTATGGCGAGTGGGCGGGAAAGTGGAGTTGAATCCTAAAATCAGCCAAGATCGGATTAAATGGCGGAGGAGGCCAGATGGGCCACATGGTCTACTCACATTGCGAATCACATTTCTAACATTCTGTCCTTGACAAAAGGGTTTTGTTTCCCTCTGATACTTGAGGCAAGATCAGGATCCTATCATGTGGCAATGAGAGACATCAAACCAAAGAGAATGTTCTCATGCGAGACCATGGTGGGCTAGTGTGAAATTGGCATTTTCCAGATTCCATTAGTTCATCATTTTTAGGCTGAGTTTGTGTCTTATATAGGCTGCACATGCAATTTGTAATCTCCCAAATGTACATATAAGGCAGCGCGAGAGCAGTACATAGGCAGCTAAGGAAATTCTTGGAAGATTAGTCACTCATCAGTATCTTCCACTTCTCCAAACAGCCTCAGTTTACCAAGCAACAGATAACAAGAAGAAACATTTGAGCAGAACAAGGAAATGCCTCTTTTCTACCTGAACTCATTTAGTATGAGTCCCGATACTACTCCAGGAAGCAGAGCAGGGATTCAAAGCAGATAACAATTACAGTGTGGGTATGTTGTCCATGAGTCATATAACATTTACATACAGCAGAACACATTTAATAAATACATAGTTAATTATATAGTTGTAGGGATCAAAGTAAATTGAGATATTTGCTGCACTATTACTTGGAAGGATATTTGTTAACTATTCTCAGAGTTGAAAGCACGAACCTTGAAGGAGCATAGCACGGGGTGGGACAGGGTGGGGAGGGGAGGGAATCAGTAGCCCAGAGGAAGCAGAGTAAGGGAGTAGGGTGAGATAGGGAGAAAGGAAGGGAAGAAAATGTGTGATCCATATGGGGAGAGGACCCATGATCTCCCTCCTGCTCCCCCCCCCCCCCCACCCCCCACCCCCACGATTCCCTTGCACACTCTTGAGCATGAAAGGCACCTACTTCCACATACACAACATTGCACAGCCCAACTGCTGCTGAAATGCCCATCCATGCCTTTGTTACCTCTAGATTATTGACTAGTTCAATAATCTCCTGGCTGACCTCCCATCTTCCACCCAAAGCTCTGGTGCCGTATCCTAACTCATGCCAAGTCCCATTCACCCATGACCCCTGTGCTCGCTGACCTACATTGGCTCCTGGTCCAGCAATGCTGTTATTTTAAAATTCTTATCCTCGTTTCACCCTCGACAGTCTTTTTATCCTTCTCGTGCTACTTTGCTGCCCAATTACCCACATTTCAGAGCTCTTTTTAAGCTTACCTGGTAACAAGCAGAAATGGCTAAAAGTGACACCCTGATTCCCTTGCACCCTCTGTCAAGAAGTATGAGCCCTCTGACTTCTTCCACCCTATTCCAAAATTTGACACACACAGAGAACAGGAACTCAATAAGCAAAGAATTATGGGTAACACCCCTCTACTGACCATTCTGTAACTAATAGATCCTACACAACAATTATTTCTCATTAGCATTAAGTATTAATACACTTTTTCCACTTAAAAACATCAGATGGTCATTGGAAACATTTACATTTCAATGAGTAACTGGGGACCAATGTTTTATATTATTCCAGGTTGACCTTTGACCCATGGATCATTGCTTTGAAACGCCTTCTCTCAGAGAATTTCTTCTCCATTTTCTGCAACTGGAATTTGCTATTCACCTTTTAAAAGCCCACTATCCAAACAATTACCTGTTATTTTATGTCACTAAACAGTAATGAAGACTGACCACAAGAAGAATAATGAGAAATGACTCCTACCTTGACCCGGGAAGCAGACCCAGGTACTCGGAGAATTCCCTCAGCATCCAAACCAGTCTGCTCCATTCTTGACAAAAGCTAGAACAAGGAGTTGTTACATATTTAACCTATTTTCGTTATGGTAGCTAGGTTAAGCACATTTGAATTAAACTCACATATTGTTCATGCTGGCTCAGTCAAATCTAAAATCTCTTCAGTATATCCTTCATTTTAAGCATCACAATAAGCAAACTCCTGCACCAACCACCTCTGAAGCAGTTGGAACTTTATTCATGTAAACATAGGAACAGTCAAATAGGAGTAGTCGATTAAACACCCCAAAGCTTGTGTGGCCATCTCCATCACTAAGTCCGTAATACTGTCTGACTCTGCCCCTGCCTCAGTTCATCTGCTGCTGAAACCCTCATGCCTTTGTTACCTCTAAACTATTGACTATTCCAATGCTTTCCTGGCTGGCTTCCCAACTTCCATCCTACATAAACTGGAGCTCATCCGAAACTTGGCTGCCCAAATCCTAACTTGCACCAAGTCAGGTTAACCCATCACCCCTACACTCACTGACCTACATTGGCTCCCAGTCCGACAACACATCGATTTTAAAATTCACAGGTTTACAAATCCCTCCACATGGCCTTACCTCTCCCTATCTCTGTAACCTCCTCCAACACTACAACCCTCCAGGATCTTTGTTCTTAAAAGTACCTTGCTTTGGTTAAGCATATTTCTTACATCTACTAGATAAGAGTTCTTAAAGAAGTAGAGGAAATAAAAGTCTTCGATTAATGCATAGACTAAGAAGGAATGCTACTTCCCGCAAAGCACAACTCTACCTCTGAGTGCCCCATGTGACAGAAGGGCTTGTGCTTTTTTTGTGTCAATAAAACCCAACAAGTCAGTGTTTCCCAGGATTTCCAGACAGGTCGGTTCCACTTCTCTAATCCTCTACCCCCACCTTACAGCCTTACTTTTAACAAAGGGACCCACACAAATATTAGTGGTCATGACCCACTTGCAGCTCACTAAATGCTTCTTCCCTGGATCCAAGCCAAGGATAATAATTTATGACTTAATTGCTTAAAAGCCTGTATTCACGGTTTACACCCCAGCACTCAATTTAACAGCTGAACTGCATACTATATGGGCATCCTCAGGCAATTTACAAGCTACTTCCTTTACAAATCTCAAAGGTAACCTTTTGACAATTTTACTGAGCACTGTTCTTCCAGCCCCTTCAAGGCCAACACATATTACCTAAGTTTCAGTGCCCAAAACTGAACTCAGTGCTCCAAATGGAATCTGACCGAGGCCTGTACAACTGACGCATCTTCATTCATCCTCACTTTTGAATTCAAACCCCCATGACTTAAAGGCTAACATTTCATTTTTGAGGGTGCTCAAACTTTTAGGCCATAATTTTACATTACTTTTACTTATTTTCTTGTTCTTAATTAGTTAAATAAATGCAGTCATTAGTTTTAGCTAAAATTAGGTCATATTTGGTGGTGATCTGCCACAGGAGATAGATCTGATGGTCACTGTAGGATAACTCCAAACTAAAATATATTTCATGGAAATGTTACTTTGGGCATGTTACTGAGAGTTTACCTCGATATGAAGGCTAGTGAAGATATTCTAGGAAGCACAGGGGAGTTAGGGTTCACTAATAAAGATTATTTAACAAATGGGAGCCAGGAAATCTAGAACAGAAAATGACCCCAAAACATAACAGCCCCATTTAAAGACATGGAGCTTTTTTACTTGTTGGAAGAATGCGATGTAGTAACAAAGATCATGTGATTAAATCAAAATGAGGGAGTTCCCCTCCAAAAGAATGAAGACTTGACAGTCCCGGCTTGAAGAAGGTCTGCATATATCTGTTAGCATCCTGGGACTGTGTCCCCCCCACCGCACCCCCCCCCCCCAACCACCTGGCTGAATTTCAGATTCAGTGTGAAGAACTAACCATCCAGCTTTGAATTCATCCAGAGAGAAAAAAAATCTTTGAAGGAGAACCGTATTCATCAACATTTGAAGAGATCAGTTCGCTAAGAGGAAATCTGAAGTAAACAGAACTCAACTTTCCAAACATTCAATCTGAATCAATGTGACATTAAGAAAATGTGGATTCCTGGTGAATTACTGCCTCAGGCATCAAAGTGGAAGAGACCTTACACCACACACTAACCCAGCTGGGCAGAGGAAACGGCTGCTGGTTCAGAGCCAAGATCATTTAGGAGGGGATTAAAAATTGTTGCATTCTCCAGAGTCTATTTCTTTCCGGAGCCTATACAGAACATGCACAACGGATGCTTTTAACTGTAATCCGCACTCTAAAACCAAACCATCAAATTTAATCCCTTTTTTGTTAATTTTTTAAAGAATATATATTGTTCTTCAATGCAGATGTTGATGTCTATGATTTTCAAGTATTTGTGTGATCTATTGCATATCTCCACGCTTGAGCTTTGACTGCATGCTCTAAGCACTGCTGGACTCCTCATTAAAAACTATGCTAGCCCATATTAAGCCTGGGCCTAATTGGGCATTTCTGCTCCAAGCATTGCACTTACTTTTTGAAAGATGAGAGGAATTTTTGTTCCTGGAACTCTCTTTTGATCATTTTCTAGCAATGTTGTCAGGGGAACACCGAAGGGGCCAGTTTCTGTAACAAACAAGGAACTTATTAAAATAAATATCCCTTTTCCCTGAATGAGGAGCAGTAGTGAAGTATATTGTTACATTAATTTGACGCCTTCAACCATTTTTCCGAAACAACTTCATTTGTGGACATTTCACTCTGCTTTCCCTGAAACTTGATTGAAATTCTGATGTCCGAGTGTATCAAGCCTGTGTCCTCAGTACCTTGCTCTATGGCAGCGAGGCCTGGATAACGTATGTCAGCCAAGAGCGACATCTCAATTCATTCCATCATCGCTGCCTCCGGAGAATACTTGGCATCAGGTGGCAGGACCGTATCTCCAACACAGATGTCCTCGAGGTGGCCAACATCCCCAGCTTATACACACTACAGAGTCAGCGGCGCTTGAGATGGCTTGGCCATGTGAGCTGCATGGAAGATGGCAGGATCCCCAAAGACACATTGTACAGCGAGCTCGCCACTGGTATCAGACCCACCGGCCGTCCATGTCTCTGCTTTAAAGACGTCTGCAAACGCGACATGAAGACCTGTGACATTGATCACAAGTCGTGGGAGTCAGTTGCCAGCGTTCGCCAGAGCTGGCGGGCAGCCATAAAGGTGGGGCTAAAGTGTGGCGAGTCGAAGAGACTTAGCAGTTGGCAGGAAAAAAGACAGAGGCGCAAGGAGAGAGCCAACTGTGTAACAGCCCCGACAAACAAATTTTTCTACAGCACCTGTGGAAGACTCTGTCACTCTAGAATTGGCCTTTATAGCCACTCCAGGCGCTGCTCCACACACCACTGACCACCTCCAGGCACTTACCCATTGTCTCTCGAGACAAGGAGGCCAAAGAAGATTGAAATTCTGATGTATGGCACTAAATTAAGATTTTAATTTAATCTTTATGCTGCTGTTCTCAAGATAAGTAAAACTGGTGAAAATAAATTCAAAGCAGTTATCAGACATTACTCAATTTACTCAAAAGGCTGCAGGTGCTAAGTTTTGAGTATACTCAACACAGAGATAGATTTTGGACTAAAAGAATCAAGGGATATGAGGATTCGGAGGGAACGTGGAGTTGAGGTCAAAGATCAATCATAATCTTATTAAATGGCGGAGCAGGCTCGAAGGGCCATATGGTACACTCCTACTGCTAGTTCTATGTTCTTGTATGTTTGGACTAATCTACCAGACAGAGTTGTGAAGGCAAAAAATTTAAAGACATTCAGCCAGAAGTGTCGAGTGGATGATCCATCTCGGCCTCCTCCTGAGGTACCCAGCATCAGATGCCAGTCTTCAGCCAATCTGATTCATTCCACATGATATCAAGAAACGTCTGAAGGTACTGGATACTGCAAAGGCTATGGGCCCTGACAACATTCCAGCAAGTGTACTGAAGACTTGTGTTCCAGAACTAGCAGTGCCCCCAGCAAAGCTGTTCCAGTACAGCTACAACCCCGACATCTGCCCGGCAATGTGGAAAATTGCCTAATTATGTTTTGTACACAAAAGCAGAACAAATCCAACAATTACTGCCCCATCAGTCTACTCTCTATCAGTAAAGTGATGGAAGGTGTCGTCGACAGTGCTATCAAGCGGCACTTGCTCAGCATTAACCTGCTCACTGAACTTCAGTTTGGGTTCCACCAGGCCACTCAGCTCCTGACCTCTTTACAGCCTTTGTCCACACATGGGCAAAAGAGCTGAAATCCAAAGGGGAGGAGAGAGTGACTGCCCTTGACATCAAGGCAGCATTTGACCAAACATGGCATCAAGGAGCCCTAGCAAAATTGGAGTCAATGGGAATCAGGGGTGGGGTGGGGGGAGGGGGAAACCTCTCTGCTGCTCGGAGTCATATCTAGCACAAAGAAAGATGGTCGTGGTTGTTGGAGGTCAATCATCTCAGTCCTAGGCCATCACTGCTGGAGTTCCTCAGTGTCCTAAGCCCAACCATCTTCAGCCTCTTCATCAAATGACCTTCCTTCAGTCATAAGGTCTGAAGTGGGGAAGTTCGCTGATGATTGCACAATATTCAGTACCATTCGTGACTCCTCAGATACTCAAGCAGCCCATGTCCAGATGCAGCAAGACCCGGACAACATCTATGCTTTGAGCTGATAAGTAGCAAGTAACAGTCGTGCCGCACAAGTGCCAGGCAATGATTATCTCAAACAAAAGATAATCTAACCATCTCCCCTTGATGTTCAACGGCATTACCATCGCTGAATCCCCCACTATCCTGGGGGCTACCATTGACCAGAAACTGAACTGGAGTAGCCACATAAATACTGTGGCTACAAGAGCAGGTCAGAAGCTAGGAATCCTGCAGCAAGTAACTCATCTCATGACGCCCCAATGCCTGTCCACCATCTACAAGGCACAAGTCAGGGGTGTGATGGAATACTCTCCACTTGCCTGGATGGGTGCAGCTCCAACAATACTCACGAAGCTCGACACCATCCAGGACAAAGCAGCCCACTTGATTGGCACTCCATCCACAAACATTCACCCCCTCCACTACAGTGGCAGCAGTGTGTACCATCGACAAGATGCACTGCAGCAACGCACCAAGGCTCCTTAGACAGCACCTTCCAAACCCGCAACCTCTACCAACTAGAAGGACAAGGGCAGCAAATGCATGGGAACACCACCACCTGCAAGTTCTCCTCCAAGCCACACACCATCCTGACTTGGAACTATATCGCCGTTCCTTCACTGTTGGTGGGTCAAAATCCTGGAACTCCCTTCCTAACAGCACTGTGGGTATACCTACACCCCAAGGACTCCAGCGGGTCAAGAAGGCAGCTCACCACCACCTTCTCAAAGGCAATCAGGAACGGTCAATAAATGCTGTCCTAGCCAGCGACACCCGTATCCCCCCGAATGAATGAATAAAAAAATGCAGCTGGATGAGATACAAGGCAGCTATGATACTGCAAGGAGGAGCTTCAATGGGACCTAATGGTCATTTCTCATTCTTGAGATTTGTTATGCTTTCAGGTTCTTTTAGTGTATCCACTGCCCTGAGCTGATGCCTTTAATGAATGTATCACCTTCTTATCTGCTTCATTTGCAAATAACATTCAGCACCACAAAGACACAAAAGGAATGCTGAATAAATGCAAATGACAAAAGCAGTACAAGCCTAAACCTAGCGATTTATAACCTTGGACAAACTTTGTGCCTTGACAAGGTGCAGTGAAAGGATTTGGTTAGTATTGTAGAAAACTCACCCTTTGCTTTAACCCTCAGGGTACGGTTCCTCTTTAATTCTATTCCTAGCACATCGTAGAAAGTTGTTATCTCTATTAGAGAGAGATTATGGATCTTTTTCATATCCTGAGAGGATAGGTCTCCAATTCGTGTTAATCCCAGTCTGTCCTTCCGAATGGTAAATTTCTGAAATTGTAATAGACTCAACGCAATTAATGAACTTCCCGAGTGGGAAACTGTAACTTCCTCTTTGACAAATAAATGTTATGTTGTGTAATTGATTTGAGTTTAAGAAATAAACCAGCATTTGGCCTGAAAGATCAGTACTTTGGAGCTCTGGTACTCTGTCTCATGGAGCAGTGCAACAAAGGCTCTTGTCTCCAATAGCCATACACCAGGTTACCAATTTCAAGCATGGAGAGGTACTGGAGAGGGTAAAGAGGAAAACCAAAAGGAAAACCCATGACGAAGCCATTCTTATGTATTTCATAGCCGAACAGGCCTGAGAACAGGTCGACCTCACCCCCACTGCCCCAAGCAGCTTGGGCGGGGGAATATGTGGTATGGGAAGACCACAGAATACAAAAAGGGCAGAAAAATAAAAAAAACTACTTCCAATAATGACTATTGTGTTTGAGTAGAATATACAGAACTCATGAAATGTTTTAATAACTGTCTTGCCAAAATAATGTAGGAGGAGAGGAACACTACAGTGTTCAATATGTAGCTCAGAGTTTGATGTGGGCAATTTGAAGGGTACAGTTCTAGCTGCAGGAGCTAGATTTGGATATTGCAGAATGGAGATCTGGGTTTTGAGTTTAAGGCTTGTTTTGGATTCATAAAACAATCTCCAACCTTAGCATGCACATGTCTTGTTAAAACCCTGAGAAATAGCATAGCTGCTGTTAAATTTGTTTGATGAAACTTACAGGTAGTGTGCTACTGGGTCTCTTTGTAAAGTTGTTTCTCATTCGCTGTTCTTTCTGGGCTGCCGTCAGTGACTCAGAGTAGGGGATGTCCCAGTTCAGGTCCTCTGTTATTTCAGGGTTGCTTTGCTGGCTTTCTATTTTACCACTTTTGTTATTCTCTAAGGGGAAAATAATTTTGTTAGCATAAACAGTACATAAAGCCCAAAAACGCACATTCTAGCGACATATCAGGTGAAATATTTTTCCAGTTAGGTTTTTAATCTGTTGGAATGGTCATAAATCATGGACTTTATGTTCTCCTACTTTCTCACTTCCCTCAGAGATTGAGTAGGTTAAGACAGTCCATTATAGGACAAATTGTATATTACCTGTCGGCAGCATGATGAACTAAATGCCCTTTCTTTGTTCGAACGATTCTAGTCATACAGGTACAATATTTTTTTTCAGCTCCTGAACACATTCTCATTGACAGAAAAATACCAAAACTCCAACCAACCAAAGATCAGTGTATCGGGTTAGGCAATACCCTTTCACCTTTGAACTGGAGTGTAAACCCAACTGAGCCAGATGAGAAAAAAAATTCACATGCCTGCTGTCTACATGTGCCCAGTGTCAGCAGTGCCTCAATTGGTAGCACTCTCAGATCTGAGTCTGTAGGTTTCAGGTTCAAGTCTCACTCCAGGACTTGAGAACAAAAATCTAGGCTGACACTTCAGTGCATACTGAGGGAGTGCTGCACTGTCAGAGGTGCCATCTTTCAGATGAGACGTTAAACCGAGGCTCTGTCTGCCTTCTCAGTTGTAAAGAAAATCCCAGCAGGGGAGTTATCTCTGGTGCCCTGGCTAATATTTATCCCTCAATCGACATCACAAGAAACAGATTATCTGGTCAATATCACATGGCTATTTGTGGGAGCTTGCTGTGTGCAAATTAGCTGCTGCACTTCACTTCAAAAGTACTTCATTGGCTGTAAAGCACTTTGGGATGTCTTGACATTGTGAAAGACACTATATAAATGCAATTCCTTTCTTTTTGTTAAACAAGGGCTGTGTGTGGAAAGGCCAGTCCCTTGTGCGACCCACATGACAAAATTGATCCTCACAGAAAGACTGATAAGGCAAATGGAAAAATATAATACTCATGCTGGTACAACAGGCGGTGTCTTATGAGGTTGGGCTCAGGCATATTGTTGGGACAGAGTAGAAGGAACTTTATTTTGCAGTTAACCATGCTATACCTGACATGGGAATGCTTAACGCTGCTAACAACTTTTCATTCTTTGCCTCCTCCAACAAGCATGACTAGTGATTGGACAGTTGCATCATCTAAAAGGATAGGTTGAGCAGTTATGTGTCTGATAGTTTTTCCCCACATGTCTTTTTATACATTCAAATGAAATCCATAAATTTATCACAAAGCTTTCTACATTTAGAGATTCAGAGTCAGACACAATTTATACAGTCCCATCTTTTAAACTTGATTTAACATTGAAAATAGAAGAAGTTTGAAATCTTTGATTCTCAGATATATTTCTTTGTCAAAACTTCTAGTATTCTGTCTCCCCCATGTGGACCCTGTTTGTGCATTCTGGAACACACTGCAAACATTGATGGTGAGATGCACAAAGTCTCACTGGACACTCCATCAACAAGTTGAAATTGTATCCAAAATTGGCACAAGTTAAATGGGCATTCACCATGACCAAAGTGAATCCATCTATTACCATCTCTTAATTCCACTCCATTTTGCTGAGCTGATACTTCAGTACATTACTGAGGGAATACGGTACGGTCAGAGGTGCCTTCTTTTGGGTAAGAAGTTTAACCAGGGCCATGCCTGCTCCCCGGGTGGATGTAGAAGATCTCAGGGCACTATTTTGAATCGATCGACATAACTAAAACAGATTATCTGGTAATTATCATTGCTGTTTGTTGCAGCTTGCTGTACCCAAAGTGGCTGCTGCGTTTCCTGCATTAAAACAGTGCTTCATTGGCTGTAAAGCACTTTGCGACTTCCTGAGGTTGTCAATGTAAATGCTAGTCTCTCTTTTCTTTAATTATTCTAGCCTACTCCTGCCGTTAATGGCTTTCTTTTCTTTGTTTTTTTTTTAAACCTGCAAGATAAAAATCAGGAAACAGCATATCACCTGGTTTTAATATTACTGCCTTGATCTAAACTGTAAGAAATCCTAGTTATGAAGAAGTTCATTCTTTTTAATTTGTTGAAAAGCCTGGAACGAGTTAGAAAAAGAAAATCCCTATTGCCCTGCATCATGTGATGCGAGTCACTGGGTTATGCTCAGTAAGGTCATTTGAGTCCTCCCAAAAAGGGAAGATGTCATGCATGTCATGCTCTACCCTTCCATTTTGGGTAACCCTACCACCTTCAAGGTTTGACCAGAAGTATCATATCGTCATATAGCTGCCACCCCCATCCTCTCTCCATTAAGCCTTAACCAGAATTTCTCTAGTTTATTAATCATACAGTCAAAGAGTCATGGCCCACTGTGTCCACGCCGGCCATCAAGCCTATCTATTCTAATCCCATTTTCCAGCACTTGGCCCGTAGCCTTGTATGCTATGGCATTTCAAGTGCTCACCTAAATACTACTTAAATGTTAAAGTCATCATTATCAGCAATTCACTGAAATTTTCTTTTTATTCCTTCCAAATTTCAAAGCCGCCATTGAACATGGTCTTCCACCTCCCCTTCTGTGTTGAAACCAAGACATTGCACCTACTTCTATTTATTCTTTCCCAAAACCGAAAAACTATTGAAGTCCTCACCTTGCGCCCATCTTCTCTTACTCCCACAATCTATAGGCTTTTAAAAGCTAAGTTTGGTATCCCACATCACTACTTCTTGATTCATCTCATGTCTTTTTAACCTTCTGCAATATTAACTTTGGCCTTTCTTCTACGTGTATCAATAAAAAAAAACATTGCTCTGCCTTCCTTTGACTTTTTTTTGGAAATTTATTCATTCATGGGATGTGGGCGCCACTGGCAAGGTCAACATTTATTGCCCATTCCTAATTTCCCTTGAGAAGGTGGTTGTGAGCTGCCTTCTTGCGTATGCAAGAGGGCCTTGCTAGGCAATTGTTAAGAGACAACACATTGCTGTGGGTCTGTAGTCGCATATAGGCCAGACTGGATAAGGACAGCAGATTTCCTTCCCTGAAGGACCCTAGTGAACCAAATGGATTTTAATGATAATCAAGTAGTTTCATGTTCACCATTGCTGATACTAGCCTTTTATTCCAGATTTATTTTTAATTAATTGAATTTAATTTCCACAGCTGCCATGATTGAATTTAAATTCAGGTCTCTGGATCATTAGTTCAGGCCATGCATTACTGGTCCAATAATGTAACCAGTAAGCTACCATACCCCAGATGCAGTTATCACTAAGGAAAAACTGCTGAAAATATTTTTAATCAATTCAAGTATTTGGAAATCCCACCAGCAGTATACAGGTTAAAAATAAAACTGTTTCACAAGGTCAGATCTTAATATCTTTAGTCAAGCAGGTGTCAGGAAATCCTGACCTGAGTAATTATGAGATCATTAATATCCTTAAAAACAGACAGGTGACGGACAGAGGTGCCGGTTTATAACATAATTGATAGTTAAGAATAATGGCTACATCATTCAAATGGTACAATGGTCAAATCCGCCATTGTTAGACCAGGTTACATTTTTAACTACCCAAACAGGATGGGTCTTATCAACAAGGAAAACCTCGTCAAAACTTTGAGGCATTCTGAGAAATGGACAGATTTAGATCACTCTGTGAGACACTTAACTGTATTTCGTGACCTCCAGAAAGTAACACTTGTTAAATCACAATGGCCAGATGATTCTTTATCTGACTCTGTACAAGATCATCCCAGAACAAAAAGGTTCTTATTTGAAATGTTAGACTATTTTCCGTTCTGTACTTGAACATCCTCCACTTGTGCATCAAGGTTTAACGTTGTGAGTACAGGAAGAGATTGTGTCTTGGAAATATTACAGTACAACAGTAGTGTTTGATGGTTCTTTTCTAGTCCATTTCTATTTTAATCCCAAAAATTCATCTGGTTGGATTGGAGGACTTGCCTGAAGTTCAGTCTCAATGCGACAACCGAATGTTTCTACTGTTTTTTTGATTAAACTGAAATCAGGCCTATCGAAATGAAGTGACAATCCCCATTGGGTTAATTTTTACCTTTACTGTCTGGGGAGTAAACCAGCAGAGATGATCACCAATAATGTAGTGTAATGGTGACTTTACCTTTAAGAAACTGTAGCTTTAAGAGACCAGGCCACAAATGCAACTGCTAACATCATACACATAGATGGAGGAGACACCATTTTGAGAGAGCAGATACACACACACCTCAGCGAGGAAAAGACCTACATCCGAGATCATGCAATGTAGATAAGAAAAATGATAAATAGTATTTGCGTTGCATCCAAATATAAAGCCTGCAGTTATCATTTCATGAAGACTTATGCAAGCTCAGCACAACACTTCATCGCCCGTTGTTCAACATGCAGCTTCTATAACAGATGGGCGATTCGCTCCACCAGTTCACCGCCTGGAGGAGAGGGTGAAAACTACCCCTATTGAAAGACCAGAATGGTTTATTGTTTTCTATCAGATAGAAAAGACATTCTCAACCCATTGGATCAGTGGCTGGATCAATTCATAGAATCGTGAAATCTTGCAGCTCAAGAGGAGGCCATTCAGCCTGTGCTGCCTGTACCGGCTCCTTGAAAAAGTAATTGCTTATCACCAGAAAAAGGCTGGAACCAGAACTAAGTATTCCACACATCAATCTGTCATCAGATTAAATAATTTGGATGTTTTGTTTCAAGATCTCATGGTGTCGTAATATTGAAGTTAGATTCTAATATGTCAATATCGGTCACATTGGGGTTAATGCTGAAAACGTGGTTTTATGTTGGGTTTACGATAGTCCTAGCAATAGTCTTTCAATTGTAACATTCCATCATTATAGCACTTTATACAAAGAGTGACATTTAAAACTTGCTGTCAAATTAAATGACTGCTCAGCTGTCTGCAGGGCATTTTAAGAATTGTTGGTAGCAATCATTTCTCTCGTACAACTCAGGTTTCGCAGGAACAATTTGAGTGAAAGGGATACAGTTCCATAAAGAAAGTAACTTGAACTCTCGACACAATTCTCAAATCAATCTTTTCTACATGGTTATGTGCTTAAAACGCAAACATCTATAATGAATGCCAATTAAGATTATTTGAAACATAGGCCCATTAGTTCAACGTAAGACAGTTATCAGTAAGTAGGTAGTCTTAAGGGTACGTAGTATCAAATCTGTTTCCTCAGTAGGAAGCTAACTTTGCTTTCTATTCTGTAATTGTTCCCCACTACCCCGACCTGCCATTTTGCTCCCCTGAAGGTATTGACATATGCTGGGATTCAGTTCTATCATCACTAATAGCCCTATGGTTTCCTCATTCTTCATTTATTAGTCAAGACAGTGAATGTTAGTTGGATTTCTTACAATGAGTCACACCATAGCTGAGCATGATTCCACCTTCGCTGCTAACTAACAGAGATCACTGGGTAGCAATCAGCAACAAGAGACCCAGATGATTTTTTTTTTGTTGCACTTAGACTCTAATATAGACCAAATATCAAACCTGGAATCTTTCCGCTCTGCATGGCTTATGTAACACTATCAATTGGTACATTGAGGCAGACGTAGTCATCGTTCTGATTACAATATGGTTCTATTTAAAAGGGCCAAAGGGGTTATATTTTCCAAATGGCACGGAATGCATACTGCAGTAATACTCGGCACTTTTTTGACGCAGATGGTAATCTTTTTAAAATATTGGGAAATATACTCCATTATTTAATTAAATAACATTACAGAATGACTCGTGTGCAAGGAATACACAGGATGCTGGGAAGTAAACAGGAAGTTAGATCCAATGGACAAGTTTATCAGATGAAATAAAATAAGTGACAACAGCGAGTCTGTTTGCTCATTTGTTATTCAAACTGTGATGATGGCTTCATTTGATTTTCAGACACTGCACATTCATACCAACTACTTTACAATTTAGCATTGCTTCTCAAGTCTTTACTTAAAATATATGCTGGATACATGATGCCCTTTTTTTAAAGAAAGGTGTTATTTGATGAATTGTTAAAATCCATTAGCTAATCACATGGACTTTCTTTAGATTAGATTAGAGATACAGCACTGAAACAGGCCCTTCGGCCCACCGAGTCTGTGCCGAACATCAACCACCCATTTATACTAATCCTACACTAATCCCATATTCCTACCACATCCCCACCTGTCCCTATATATTTCCCTACCACCTACCTATACTAGTGACAATTTATAATGGCCAATTTACTTACCAACCTGCAAGTCTTTTGGCTTGCGGGAGGAAACCGGAGCACCCGGAGGAAACCCACGCAGACACAGGGAGAACTTGCAAACTCCACACAGACAGTACCCGGAATCGAACCCGGGTCCCTGGAGCTGTGAGGCTGCGGTGCTAACCACTGCGCCACTGTGCCGCCCTTTAACAGAGACTTCTTGTTTCCCTAGCGATATTCTTACCGCCGCTGCAGAAGGTGTGATTCCTTGCTGCAGCTCAGTTCTAAGGGAATAGTTACTTTATGCTATTGGAATCAGGTGACCATTCTTCATGAATGCGAAATTTTGGATGCTATTCAGTCATAGGAATTGGATAGTCAAACTCAAACCCCTCCTCATATAAATGACCCATGCCCATATAAATGCAAGCTCAAGAAGTTTGCAGACGGCACAAAGATTGGCCATGTGGTAGATAGCGAGGAGGATCGCTGTCGGCTGCAGGAAGATATTGATGGTCTGGTCAGATAGGCAGAAAAGTGGCAAATGGAATTCAACATGGAGAAGTGTGAGGTGATGCATTTGAGGTGGTTAAACAAAGCAAAGGAATACACGATTAATGGGAAAATACTGAAAAGTGGAGAGGAAGTGTGGGACCTTGGAGTGAATGTCCACGGATCCCTGAAGGTAGCAGGACAGGTTGATAAAGGTGGTTAAGAAGGCATATGGAATCCTTTCCTTTATTAGCTGAGGTATCGAATATAAGAGCAGGGAGGTTATGCTGGAACTGTATAACTCATTTGTTAGACCACAACTAGAATACTGTGTGCAGTTCTGGTCACCTCATTACAGAAAGGATGTAATTGCACTAGAGAAGGTACAGAGGAGATTTACAAGGATGTTGCCAGGACTGGAAAAATGCAACTATGAGGAAAGATTGGATAGGCTGGGGTTGTTTTCATCGGAGCAGAGAAGGCTGAGGAGAGATCTGATTGAAATGTACCAAATTTTGAGGGGCCTGGATAGAGTGGAGGTGAAGGGTCTAGTCACCTTAGCAGAGAGGTCAGTGACGAGGGGGCATAGATTTAAAGTGATTGGTCGAAAAATTAGAGAGAGGCGATGAAGAAAAACTTTTTCACACAGAGGGTGGTGATGGTCTGGAAGTCACTGCCTGAAAGGGTAGTTGAGGCAGACACCCTCAACTCATTCAAAAGGTGTCTGGAAATGCATCTCAAGTGCCGTAATCTGCAGGGCTACGGAAGAATGCCGGAAGGTGGGATTAGAATAGGTGGATCATTTTTCGGCCAGCACAGGCATAATGGGCCAAGTGGCCTCTTTCTGTGCCTTAAGCTTTCTATGATTCAAATTTTTCATCCCCTAGCTTAGGACCACTGAGGTGATTTGTAGAAGCCTTAATTTCCTCTTGTTCTCCCCTCTCCCCATTACAGTAGCAGTTTACAACCTGAGCAGCACTTACCTTTTGTATGATCCCACAATGTCTTTTCCTCTGACTGTTGGACACCATTCGAAGTAGGTGATCCCTCAGGTGTCATAAACTCAATTCTGGCCTGTGAGTGGAAAGGAAAGAAAACACATTAACAAAACTGGCATTCAGTTTCCACCCCCCCCCCCCCCCCCACCCCACCCCCAACCCCCCAAAAAAACCCATCAAACTTTGCATTCATGCCATTGAATTCATTATCTGAGAAATTAGCCTGGGCAGTACCCATTTTTCAGACGTTCAACAGCCTGTTAAGTTTCCAAAAGGCGACAGGAGAGCACAGGTTCCTTATAAGCTGGAAGGGCACCACGTGCCATACTGTGATAGGCAAAAGATTAGCCATCCAGGGCATTACTGAAACCACCATCAGTCTGTGGGCATTTTCAAATAGGGCTGTTTGAGAAGCCCCTTCTGTGATAGGCATGCACGCAGCTAGCATCAGAACGTGGAGCCGGGAGGAACATTCAAACCACACGGATCACTGCCAGCCGCTGCTCAACGATAATGAAGCCCAAGGCCTAATATTATGTGCCCTATTCAGGCATATGGATCATTCCCCGCATCCCTTGTGTGTTCATTTTTGGGCAAGCTCAAATGTCTAGGCCAGTTATTCGATTTCATGCAAATAGTTTTCCAATTATCTTTTGCATTTTATACAATAGCGTAATAGTGTCTTTAATGTGGTTGACATCCCAAGAATCCTCATGAACAAGAATATTTCAACATCTAAAATCAGAAAAGGCTTGTTGCAGTACTAGGGTTGTTACAATTGATTTCTAAATCTTTTGAATAAAAGTTGAAAAATGTCTGCCAAATGCCTGATTTCTAACTGCCACTGGAAAGTGTCTATTTGTTGGTGTTGGATCATTTTGACTGCAATGATATTCATTATTGAACACAGCTTGCCAGTAGTCCAGACTCGCATGAATAATGCTTACTTGGCTGAGTTACCAAAAGGGTATTAATGCCCATTAAAATCATATTACAGTCACTCAGGAAATTAGAGGAGAGAAAAAAAAGTTGTTGCACTGATTTTCAATTCACTATTTTCATCCCAATTTTGCCACTTGCCAGACATTTTCAGTGGAAAGAAGTAGTGAGCAGATTAACCATTACATTGCCAACACTAGCAACAGAAAATCTAGAAACCAAGCATGGTTGTATCGGCAATTTCCATGTTTTGACAGTTTAGCAAGTGGAGAATCCTTGTCCGCTTTTTCTTTCCAAGAATTTGAGGGTTTTTATGGACTGTATTCAGCCAGGTGAGCTGCCATAAATCTTTTCTGCTTCATTACATTTTATGTTCCTACTTCAACTGTTCAGACGGAAAAGGGGGGAAATTAGTCTCCAAAATGGCAGATCTAGACACTTTATTCTCAGGTCAGTGAGGCTACTTTGATTCGATACCATGTTACAGGTGTAATGATCATGTTGATACACTAGCTACCCAGAGATTGCAAGCTCAAATGCTATCATGACAAGTTGTGAAATAGGATTTCATAAATCTGGTAATTGTAATGAGCTGACGTCAGATAAATAGCCATTCCTACTCAGTCTGATCCTTTGAAGTAGCCAAGCAAACCACTCAGTAGGGTAGACCCACCAGGGGTGGGGCCACAATAACATACAGTGAGATGGGAGTGACCCTGGGAGTCCCCAGTATTGACTCCAGGTCCTGAGAAGGCTCATGACTTCAGATCAATTGGTCAAAGATGGTCAAAGAAACCTCCTGATCGCCAATCTACCACCCCCTCAAATGACAAATCAATATTAAAAAGAACAAAGAACAAAGATAATTACAGCACAGGAACAGGCCCTTCGGCCCTCCAAGCCTGCGCCGATCCAGATCCTCTCTCTAAACATGTCGCCTATTTTCTAAGCTTCTGTATCTCTTTTCTTCCTGCCCATTCATGTATCTGTCTAGATAAATCTTAAAAGACTCCATGTTGAAGATCAGTTTGAGAGAACTCTAATTAAATCAAAGCCAGAGAGTGTACTCTGGGTCGGGTTGTCAATGTTCACCACCTGAATGAGCCGATCGAGTTCAACAGCAGATAACTTCCAGAGGGGGCTACAAAGCTGGTGAACAATCAAAACAAGGAAGTGATCTACTTAAGCCCATCTTCACCTACCTATCTGTCATAGATACATCTTTCCATGATTTTATAGGTAGTTCATTCCCACCAATACTAAGACAGAGCCTGATCTCCATAGTGAAGACATCCACCACTATAGAGTGTGACACAATTGCTGTGCTAAATGGGAAACGATATTGGAAATATTCCTTCATAGTTGTCTTACTTCCTGTGCCTTCACCTCACCTTGATAATGGTGTAGTGTTAGGAGGTCAATCCGGCAGATTTATTGCTACAGGCAAATCCAGAATGCTCAACAGGATCAGAAAAGCCTTAATGTTATACAAGAACATAAGAACTAGGAGCAGGAGTAGGCAATTCAGCCCCTCGAGCCTGCTCCGCCATTCAATACGATTATGGCTGATCTCATCTCTGCCTCAACTCCACTTTCCTGCCCGTTCTCCATAATCCTTCAACCCATTACTAATTAAAAATCTGCCTACCTCCTCCTTAAAAATTTACTCAATGTCCTGGCATCCACCGCACTCTGGTTTAGTGAATTCCACAGACTCACGACCCTTTGAGAGAAGTAATTTTTCCTCATTTCTGTTTTAAATCTGCTACCCCTTATCCTAAAACTATGACCTCTCATTCTAGATTGTTCTTCAAAGATCTACCATGCTAAACTCCAAATCCACTCTTACACAGAGGTGTGCCCAAAACCTGAAAGCTCCATGCACCAGATGAATTGTGCCAAATAATCTCACGCACTGTCAAATACATATTGCTATTCTTTCATTTCTTCCATCTTTTTAAAAAAAATATTCTTGTGTTTCTCCAATTTATCATTTTTTCCACTTCTTTTCAATGAAACTTCAAACAATCCTTTTCCTGATAATCTCTCGATGCAGAGTTTATTTTTTTTAAATACACAGAAAGCAAAATATTAAAAACCAAATATATATTCTGAGAAAAAGTTTTAAAAAAAGTAGAGGAACTCAAAGAAGAAGAAATTAATTAAAATGGAAAATGAAGCCAAACAGAAGCAATATAGAAATCAAATAGAGTCAAAGAGGCTACTATCCCTGGCTAGGCTAGAGAGTCTAGAACTAGGGGACATAGTCTCAGGATATGGGGTCGACCATTTAGAACTGAGATAAGAAGATATTTCTTCACTCAGAGGGTTGTGAATCTTTGGAATTCTCTGCCCCAGAGGGCTGTGGATGCTCAGTCGTCAAGTATATCCAAGGCTGAGATCAATATACTTTTGGACTCAAAGAAATTCTGGGATTTGGGGATCAGGCAGGAAAGTGCAGTTGGCGGCATAAATCAGCTATGATCTTAATGGCCAGCAGAGCAGGCTCGATGGGCTATATGGCCCACTCCTACTCCAGTTCCAGAATGAAGGGGTAAAAACTAACCTTATTAAAAAGAAAAGGCAAGCCAAGCCAGAAAAGGAAGTCATTTCTAAGACATAATTAAACAAAACAGGAGAGAAAAGGAAATGGTAAGTAACATAAAGAAGTCCAAACTTAGCAAATGGTTCCAAATGTAGCTTTAAAGCACTACTTTTTTTAGGTTTAGGCACATTAACTAATAACATTGCCATTTATTAAGAAAAAACCCATTCCAATGCAAGAAGTAACA
Source organism: Heterodontus francisci (assembly GCF_036365525.1). Classification (NCBI taxonomy): domain Eukaryota; kingdom Metazoa; phylum Chordata; class Chondrichthyes; order Heterodontiformes; family Heterodontidae; genus Heterodontus; species Heterodontus francisci. The sequence continues at coordinate 32,396,210 of NC_090375.1, forward strand.
TAGCTTTACTACAACTCATTACTCACAGTGCTTGGGTACTGGTCAGAGTGCAGATGGATGCTCACTACAGGTTCAACTTCACTTACACTCGCACACCAAGAAGGATCCATCATGATGGATGCGTGTACCCGCCAAGCATCTTGGCAGTGTAGAGCCTACACTATACCACACAATCCAACAGTGAACTAACTAATGGAGTCTATCTGATCAGCTTATAAAGCTCTATTGTTTCCTTTCTATTTTAGTCAGGTCCAGTGCTGTGTATATATATTTGCATGTTTACTCTGAATATGTTTCGCAAGGTTCATGGTGGGAACCCAAAACAAAAGTTGTATTTCAAGATGATCCTTGAATTAAATGTTTTCTAAAATGACCCTTGCTTTTTGTGTCACACAGAATCTCAAAATTGATGAGAAGCTATTGCAATTGGAAGCCAGAGGTTAGATTTAAAACATCTAAAAATACATGCGAGTGTATGCAGATTGTGATCAGTTAATTGGGCCGTGCACACGCTAGGAAAATAGATGCAAAGTCCCCAGCAACCAAAAGCAGCTCAACATCAATGACTGGCAATCAGCACAATGTGGTTAGCAAGTGGGACGTTGAGATGACTATGTTATAACAAAACACAGCAACTTAACAGTTTAACTCCCAACAGAGGGCCACATAGTTCAGTTCCCGAACTGCCAGTCAGTCAGGCTTGTCACCTTTGCCCTGGATATCACTATCCGTATGTCTTCATTGCTCTATTTGCCACTCAGGCCAATTTTCCATTCATTGGCTGACTTACTACACAATCCAATAGTGAACTAATTCATCAGCTTATAAAGCTCTTACTGTTGCTTGTCATCTGACTATCACTGAAACATAGCTGCCCTCCCATCACTCTGCCTATCACTTCACCTCAGTTTTCCCCAGGGTCCTAGATGCAGCATTATGTAGAACAACAATGTTTTATTTCTTGGAATAGAGGGGAAAGTGGTACAATTCAGGTTTGTCATGTGTTCGAAAAGTGACAGTGATATTTGTCATGGAATGGTTTACGACCCATATGATTCTAGTCTTCCCACTGAAAAATTCTGCCGATCACTAATTACAATCAATTAGAGAAAGAGGGGGAACAGAACATTATTTGATAGATTTCTTTACTGATGTGTAAAAGGCATTCATAATTTCTTCATCCAGGTACATCACTTGTTAATATATCAGGAAAGCTGTCACTACGAAGAGGATTTATTCATTGGATGCATTGCAGATGTTTATTAGCGGGAAGTTATGGTTACGTAGTAACTGAACAGGGCAAGAGAATATTAGGACTATTCCATGTTGACATGCGGGTACAGTCGTATGGGTTTGATGAGTGCAGGTTATTTAATATATCAGTCAGAATAGCTACCTTTCCTGTATAGGGAAGGATGCTAGATGTTCCAGTGCTGACCAATTTCAGGTGAAACCCATCATTACCAATTACATAGAATTTAGAACACAGAAATAGGTCTTTCAGTCCAACCAGTCTGTGCCAGTGTTTATGCTCTAAACAAGCTTCCTTCCACCCTACGTCATCTAACCCTATCAGCATAAACTTCTGTTCCTTTCTCCCTCATGTACTTACCTAGCTGCCCCTTAAATGCATCTATGCTATTCATCTCAACTATTCCTTGTTGTAGCAAGTTCCTCATTTTAATCATTCTCTGGATAATGGGGTTTCATCAGATAGCCAAAATGTGTCACACATGCTCTATCCCATTCGGGCATGGAGTTTCAGATCCACTGGAAATCCAAAAAAAAAACTAGCCTGCATCAAATGTGAAAGATCTATATTATGAAAACATATCTCGTGATGTCTAAATACATTTGTCAAGTGATGAAAAGATATGATAATACTGTTGCGCTTTAAAAAAAAAAATCCGAATTTCTTCCCCATCGCTGTGTCCAGTTCTCCTGGGCTCCATCATCCTGCCCTGAAATATACTGCACATGTCCAACCCTGGATTACCCGTTCCTTCGAGATATTTATACTGCCCAGAGGAAGTCCTAGTGCATGTTTGGCCAATGACAGAATTAGTGATCAACCAGACAGAAGGTTCCAAATTAAGCTAAAAGTTCCTGGAAGAGCAGGGTGGAAGCAAAACATTCTCCTACATTACACTTCAAAAGTATTGAATTGGCTGTAAAGCACTTTGGGACAGTCTGAGGTCATAGAGTCATAGAGAGATACAGCACTGAAACAGACCCTTCGGCCCACCGAGTCTGTGCCAACCATCAACCAAACATTTATACTAATCCTACATTAATCCCATATTCCCTACCACATCCCACTTTCCCTCAATTCTCCTACCACCTACCTACACTAGGGGCAATTTACAATGGCCAATTTACCTATTAACCTGCAAGTCTTTGGTTGTGGGAGGAAACCGGAGCACCCGGCGGAAACCCACGCGGTCACAGGGAGAACTTGCAAACTCCGCACAGGCAGTACCCAGAACCGAACCTGAGTTGCTGGAGCTGTGAGGCTGCGGTGCTAACCACTGCACCACCTGTGCCGCCCAGGTCTAAGTAATTTTTCTTTCATTTGGTCATCTTTCAACATGTACAACATGCCTCAGATACCCCTCAGACCTTCCAGTCGGTGGGGGACTTGGAGGCTGGCTACAGCATCAGCTTTTTTCTGGGAACCCCTACACTTGGACAGGCAAAAAGTGGAATGGACAGTAAAAGTGGGGGGAGACTGAAAACATGCCTTCAACTCAACTATTTGGTTTAATCCTACCCCTCCATTCTGCAGGTACTGGCCAGACTCTGCCTCACAGAAAGCATCATCATGAATCCAAGAACAGTTGATACCTGGAGATCTGTATCTCCACTCTGTTCACTAACCTTTGCACCCAGGGAATACTCCCTGGCAACAAGTGCTAGGAAAACCTGATAGTCTTGCTGATGCCCAACACACACTGTGAAAAGGATACCCTCAGCCCACCTGGATGAGCACAAGCCTGTAAGGCAGTGGTTGTAATAAGGACTGTTTCAACAATAAAATCAGAAAATGAAATACAATAACACCCACTAGCCTAAGATTTAGGAAGAAAATTCCAGAATTGTGATCAGCACCTGGAAAAGAAAAGTTGGTGACCTTTCATCAATTCTGTTGCATGTTCTCACTTGAAATATCAACTTATTCCCCCTTTCATGTATTCCCAGCATTTCCCATTTTTATTTCATATTTCCATCATTTTTTTAAAATCTCACTTGCCTCGTGGTTGTAATTATTAGTACTAATCCCATACTTTCTTTTTAAAATTGTAAACAAGCTTAAAATAAAAATAACGTTATTAAAATAAACAAGACATAACAACCATCTTGCAGTCTCTTCAGATTATTTCTCTGTAAAGTTGCACTGATGGTAACAGACATTCTTAATCCCTTCCTGTGGGTGTTCCCCATGCTGCTTGTGCTGATCCTTTTACCGCAAGAAACAACAAAGGATTAACCCGTGTTATCTTAGAAATTCTACAAAATAATCATGTGGTTTATCAACCATAAATTATAATCGTTATTGATGAGGAAAAACCTTTTTCGAATTCAGCAACAAAAAAAGAAAACCAGATGCTCCCTTATTTAGAATCATAGAATGGTTACAGCACAGAAAGAGGCCGTTCGGCCCAACGTTTCCATGCTGGCTCTCCGCAAGAGCCACTCACCTTGTCCCACTCCGTGCCCTTTCTCCATAGCCCTGCAAATTCTCTCTTATCAGGCGTTTATCCAATTCCCTTTTGAAAGCCACGATTGGACCTGTCTCCACCATATGCTCAGGTAGTGCATTCCAGATCCGAACTACTCACTGTGTAAAAACGTTGTTCCTCTTGTCGCCTTTGGTTCTTTTGCCAATCACCTTAAATCAGTGTCCTCTGGTTCTCAACCCATCCTCCGATGGAAACAGTTTTTCCCTATCTACTCTGTCCAAACCCCTCATGATAGTGACCACTTCTATCTAATCTCCTCTCAACGTTCTCTACTCTAAGGGGAACAACCTCAGCATCTCCAATCTATCCCTGGAACCACTCACGTAAATCTATTCTCAAGTACCGTGCCCAGGATTGTACACAACGGCCGGGATTTTATCTGGGCGACAAGGGTCTCAACCACCGACTAAAGCACTGTCCCTTCTGTGGGAGGCTCACCGAATCAAGTACCAATTAGGCACTTAACTATTCAGCGGTGGGCCTTTCACAGGACCAAGGGCCCCAGAGATGAAAATCCCACCGAGAGCTGCCGGCCAATCAGAGGCCAGCAGCTCTTTAACTGAGCAGCACCACCACAGAGGCGAAGGCTGCCCCTGGTAGAGCACCCAATCAAGGTTCAGGAACAGCGCTGGACCCAGGCCACAGGTAGGTCAGGGCAGAAGGGGTCTTGCGGGGGAGGGGGGTTGGCAGCAAGGGCAGGGGGATGGTTCTCAGAGGGGCCCCCAACTTCCCAATGCTGGCATTTAGGCACTAAGTTTTAAACTCCAGAAAGCTTGTTATGGAAGGATTATGCTGGAGTCCATCTTTACTCAGTTTCACATTTATTGTACAGAGTAAAATAATATATAAATATTAACAATTGATACACAATTAACAGGTCAACAGATTCCCTTCTTTTATAATACAAGATCAATTAATATGCTCAAACATTTCAAAATAAACTCCATATTATGCATAAATTATTGACATTCTCAAAGCACGTTTTAAAATAAATCAAAATAAATTCCATACTGGGTACAAAGTATTACATTGGGAGATGCCCCTCCTCTAGCACCCCTATTAATTTCTTTGTACTCGGATTTCTTTTTGTGAAACAATCGGATAGCTGATGACTGGCATCTACCCATTTACGTTTGGAGATTTCCTTTCTCTCCAACATTTGTTTCAATCTAGCAAGGTCAGTACATAGACTTTTCTCACTCGCACTTTGTATAGAGTGCACATTGTCCCACAAAGAACGAATATCCACATAACATTCAATGGGTATCTTATCTTCATTATGTCTCTTGTTCAGAATGTCACCAATATTTGACAAATAGAACTCCATATCCATTGCCTTCACGAGACTCTGTTTCCGCAGCTAAAGTGTTTAGTTTTATTTTCTTAGTCTCCCAAGCTAAAAATCAACATTTCCCATTTTCACCCATCAGAAGTATTATGAAACCAGCTGCACTTGAACAACCATCAGCAAGATTAGCATGTGAAGCATCACTAAAAATTATTAGCTTCATGTTCTTTGGGTCACCTAAGGATAGGAACTTCATTACACATTTCTCCAGATTTATTTTTTTTTTTTTTTATAATGTTTTATTTGCCCTTAAAACATTATCAATTTTCGGATGTTTCATCATCGTGCTTAACTCCAGCACATTAAAACTAGCATCAGGCCGAGTCTGAGAGCACCACCAGTTTAATTGAACAATCAAGCTTTGCAATTGCTCAGTCTCTGCTGTAGATATATCATCTTTCTGTGATGACCTAACATGATTAACTGGGATGGGAGTAACACTCTCTAAATAGGATTGTTGATTTAAAGTTATTCCAGACTTAGTCTGCTTAATATCTAAACCAATATATTTAAAGGCCCCACAAGCTCGACAGCCAATCTTAAATTCTGCCCTCATCTTATTAGTAAAATTTTTCTCAAAATCCACAGTACCACCCTGTAAGAAATCATTAACATGCATCATGACGATGCCTGAAAGTTTCCCTTTATGATATCAATAAAACATTGCAGGATCTGCTTTTAGTTGAGCACAACCAATTTTCAACAAAACTGATCTCCGAGAAATACCACACCCTGGAAGCATCATTAAGGCCATAGACGCATTTGTTCAATTTCCATAATTTTCCTTCTGTATCTGCTGTCTCTTTGGGTGGTTTCAGAAACACTTCTCTGAAAAGTATCACCTTGCAGAAATGTGGCTTTTATGTCAATGGATCTACACTCCCATGAATATATGTGGCCAAAAGATTTTCAAGATTACTTATCCAGCTGTAGAGGTCCACTCCAACTTCTGTATCACCCAGTCGCTCTTCAAAACCCCTTGCAAATAGCCTCACTTTAGCCTTATAATTTCCATTGGGAAGGACCTTTTCAATACAAATCCGGGCAGCACAGTGGCGCAGTGGTTAGCACCGCAGCCTCACAGCTCCAGCGACCCGGGTTCAATTCTGGGTACTGCCTGTGTGGAGGTTGCAAGTTTTCCCTATGTCTGCGTGGGTTTCCTCCGGGTGCTCCGGTTTCCTCCCACATGCCAAAGACTTGCAGGTTGATAGGTAAATTGGCCATTAGCAATTGCCCCCAGTATAGGAAGGTGGTAGGGAAATATAGGGACGGGTGGGGATGTGGTAGTAATATGGAATTAGTGTAGGATTAGTATAAATGGGTGGTTGATGGTCGGCACAGACTCGGTGGGCCGAAGGGCCTGTTTCAGTGCTGTATCTCTAAACTAAACTAAAAACTAAACTAAATCCATCTATGTGACAAGACTGGCTGTCCCCTATCTGGTATCTCAGAATAAACTGCAAACTCTCTCCAACTCTCTAATTCCTTATCTTTTGCTTTGCTTATTAGTTTATCCTCAAGTTTATTGCCAGCCACTAAAACCTCATGGTCATGAGGACTTCTACATCTAGTTCTATTTGCAGACTGCCCTCTAGCCTTCGTTTCATTGTGGAATATGCTCAAACTATGGCCTGTATTAGCACTTTGATGTCTTTCGAGACTACTGCGAGAAGATATCCCTCGCACTTTATCGGAGGCTCTTTCTCCAGTACGAGATCACTTCCTTACACAAGAGTCACTTCCAGACCCACTATTAGGACTTGCACTGGGCTGTTTTACCCTCCACTCTTTCAGCTCATTCTGCCAGTCCATGGACCTTGCTTTCTGGCTATTATCTTGAACATTTAACCAATATTTAAACTTGCCCATAGATTTTCCTGCACGTGCCACAATTAGAACATAGAACATTACAGCGCAGTACAGGCCCTTCGGCCCTCGATGTTGCGCCGACCTCTGAAACCATCTGACCTACACTATTCCATTTTCATCCATATGTCTATCCAATGACCACTTAAATGCCCTTAAAGTTGGCGAGTCTACTACTGTTGCAGGCAGGTCGTTCCACGCCCCTACTACTCTCTGAGTAAAGAAACTACCTCTGACATCTGTCCTATATCTATCACCCCTCAACTTGAAGCTATGTCCCCTCGTGTTTGCCATCACCATCTGAGGAAAAAGACTCTCACTATCCACCCTATCTAACTCTCTGATTATCTTATATGTCTCTATTAAGTCTTCTCTCCAACGAAAACAACCTCAAGTCCCTCAGCCTTTCCTCGTAAGACCTTCCCTCGATATCAGGCAACATCCTAGTAAATCTCCTCTGCACCCTTTCCAAAGCTTCCACATCCTTCCTATAATGCAGTGACCAGAACTGCACGCAATACTCCAGGTGCGGTCGCACCAGAGTTTTGTACAGCTGCAGCATGACCTCATGGCTCCGAAACTCGATCCCCCTACTAATAAAAGCTAACACACCATATGCCTTCTTAACAGCCCTATTAACATGGGTGGCAACTTTCAGGGATTTATGTACCTGGACACCAAGATCTCTCTGCTCATCTACACTACCAAGAATCTTCCCATCAGCCCAGTACTCTGCATTCCTGTTACTCCTTCCAAAGTGAATCACCTCACACTTTTCCGCATTAAGCTCCATTTGCCATCTCTCAGCCCAGCTCTGCAGCCTATGTCCCTCTGTAACCTACAACATCCTTCGACACTATCCACAACTCCACCGACCTTTGTGTCATCCGCAAATTTACTAACCCACCCTTCTACACCCTCATCCAGGTCATTTATAAAAATGACAAACAGCAGTGGCCCCAAAACAGATCCTTGTGGTACACCACTAGTAACTAAACTCCAGGATGAACATTTGCCATCAACCACCACCCTCTGTCTTCTTTCAGCTAGCCAATTTCTGATCCAAAGCTCTAAATCACCTTCAACCCCATACTTCCGTATTTTCTGCAATAGCCTACCGTGGGGAACCTTATCAAACGCCTTACTGAAATCCATATACACCACATCCACGGCTTTACCCTCATCCACCTGTTTGGTCACCTTCTCAAAAAACTCAATAAGGTTTGTGAGGCACGACCTACCTTTCACAAAACCGTGCAGACTATCGCTAATGAACTTATTCTTTTCAAGATGATTATAAATCCTATCTCTTATAACCTTTTCCAACATTTTACCCACAACCGAAGTAAGGCTCACAGGTCTATAATTACCAGGGCTGTCTCTACTCCCCTTCTTGAACAAGGGGACAACATTTGCTATCCTCCAGTCTTCCGGCACTATTCCTGTCGACAATTGTTGCATCCCTCCATCTATTAGACCCTCTGGAATATATGTTACCCAAGTACCTACTTGGGGCTTTTGTCCTTTGGATGCGAAAGCTCTTTCTTGAGTGTCATGATCCCTCACATTACTATCCAACCCTGGATCTACCTCATGCTGTTCCTCAGGATCTTCATCACAAAACACATGAATATTTGAGGTACAAGGTGCATCGTTTCACTATCAACAGCTCAGATTCAGAAGTTTTGTTATCAACCCTGATCAATCAAGAAGAATGAACCTTAACATTTCCATGCTTGATAACTACTGCCTTACCATCATGACCAATTACCTTACCAGAGCCCTTCCATTCCCTTATAAGACACCAAATCTCCAAAATTAAATTCTGCCTCAGTTGGCCTTGTATGATGCCTCAGAGCTCTGCAAATTTTGTCAGAGGCCTCAGCCTTGATGAAAGCCCATCTCCCTGCATGTAAAGCATTCAAATGTGCAGCAAAAATTGAACTAATTGTAGTACCTTCCAGAACAGGAGGACTGTCGCACAGTACAGAATGCAATTTGGGATTCCACCCATAGACCAATTGATAGGGACCATATCCTCTAACCATCTGAAGTGAATTTTTTGCATGAACTGCCTATGCCAGGGCAGTTGTCAACTTGCAATTTAGCTGGTCAGCTAAGATTTTATGCAGCATTTCATCAACCATCATGTGATTTCTTTCACAGAGCCCATTGCTGAAAGGGCTTTCAGCTGCAGTATGCATAACCATAATGTTCATTTTTTTCACACAAGTCTCTGAACTCGTCATTGGCAAATTCCCCTCCATTATCAGTCAGAAACTTAGCTGGTGCCCCAAGTCCAGTCCCTATCCTTTTCTTTAGAATTTTGTCTCTAATCACCCTTTTGTCCTTGCTATTTATATATTGAAGACTAACTCTAGTTGCTATGCCTATAAAATATATAGAATGAAAATATTCTTGACTTTGTCCCACACCTTTAAGTCCATGGCAACTACCTCGTTAAAATCATGTGTCAATGGAAGGCTGACAATAGGATGTGATGGTGTCCTCCAATACTTTTTACAGATTTCACACTTTTCACTAATCTCTATTATCCTCGAATACTGTTCATCAATCACACCTGCATCCTTTAGCAGGGTTTTTAATCTCTGACAAGAAGGGTGAGTAAATTGTCTGTGTAACAATTTTCCTTTTATCTCTGATTGTTGACACCTGATGCCATTAATTACTGTTCCAACATTCTGACTAAAACCATCAGGTTTTGTTAAGAGAATACAACAATGCCTGACTGGGTAAACTGCAAATTCACTGACTTTCCAAAAAACAATTTCCTGACCATGCTCCATATCAAGTTTCTTTTGTGCCTTTTTCATTGAAGACTTACTCAACAGTAAAGATATCTCACTAAAGACTACATCAGTACTGATAAAGTGGCTTAATCCAGCTACTTTACATGGAATTACTACTCTGTTCAGTAACTTCAATGCATTGTCATTACTTTTATACTTTTTAAACCTTGCATCACTCCTCATTACTAAGTGAATCCAGATAACATTGTAATCAATCAGTTCCACATACTGCTGATGTGCAAGCACTATCCAATACAGCATAGTTGAATGAATATGCAACTAACAAATTCATTACAGGACTAAAACTCCATGTGTCTCAATTCATTGAGATTCATCAGTATCTTCCTCTTCTGCCTCAGAAGTCTCTGCGACTTGTGTTATTTTGAGGACTCCGCCCTTCTGCTTAGCGCAGTTCATTGCATAATGATACTTTGAGTCACATCTCAAAAACCTATTAACTGTTCCTTGGGCATTCTTGGGATTCATTTACCTATGATTGCTGTTCAAATTCGGTCTTCCACTGTAATAGTCAGACCTGGTAAAGGTGCTTTCATCCTCATTCCTCCTGTCTTTAACTCTTCCATTATACTTATGCCTGCTTCCAGTATAAGGACCATTTTGAAATCTAGTAAATATTGTGTCCTCCATTCTTTGTGTCATCACAGAATACCCTGTTATGTTACTAGGGCTGCAGGAAATGACCATTTGCCCAGGAATTGAACCCCAGTTAGAACCAGGAGCCAGTCCATATGCAACACCCTAGCACAATCTAGCCATTTAAGTGCCAGCACTGAACCCAGGGATCTCCAGATTGAATTTCCTCATTTTTCTATACAGTCTGTTAAAGTCCATGATATATTCCTCCATTGAATAACTATCTGTTTTCCGAAATCTATCAAAGTCTGACCATGCCTCATACACATTCAATAGGTTATCTTGTTTGTAAATTTCATCCAAGAATTCTAACAGAAGATCGAACCCTTCATCAGCATCCAACTGAGCATTCAGTTCACAAAACACTTTTGGTAGGAAGTGACAATGCCAAGGCCATATCTTGTTTGTTCTTTGGTAGAGATGTAACCCGTGTCCACATATCCACTTCATTCTTCCACTGGTCATACAGTTCAGACTCAGAACGTCGGAGTGTAATCACACCCTAATAATTTACACTTGCTTTCTGCGATATTTTCCACAATAGCCCGTGATACTTTAGTTTTCCACGTCAAAAAAATGTTTCCTAGTTTCCAACCTCCAGCATTAGGCAAGCATCCTCTGCTACCATGTTGAACTCCAGAAAGTTTGTTATGGAAGGATAATGCTGGAGCTTATCTTTACTCAGCTTCACATTTATTGTAAGAGTAAAAAGGATTGCAAACATGAAGCTCCCCACTCAAACCCTCCACAAATCTCAGTAAGTGTCTGCTTATAAGCATTCAAGTAAGACCCCAATTAACACCCTCCACCTGCATATAATCAAACAATTGATTGTTAACAGATTAACACGAAGTACCTTTTAATGAGGTCCCCCCCACCCACAGAGCCAGCAGGAAACCCACACGGACTTTCTTGTCATGCTCCCTGTGTGGCGACAAACCTGGATGCCACTCGGCTAATTGCAGCGGTGGTGGATGAGGCCCTTAATTGGGCATTATGGTCCAGTTAAGGGCCTCAATTGGAGGCAGAGCAGGAAGGCTATTCACAGCCTTCCCACCATGGACTTAACTTCGGCTCTCCCCGTCGCCAAACCCACCATGGGAGAGGGGCAGGGGAGCATAAAATTCTTCCCCCACCCCCCAACATATTCCAGTTGAGACCGAACCAGAGTTTTTTTGTTTTTTTTTAAAGAGATACAGCACTGAAGCAGGCCCTTCGGCCCACCGAGTCTGTGCCGACCATCAACCACCCATCTATACTAATCCTACACTAATCCCACATTCCCACCACATCCTCACCTGTCCCTATATTCCCCCACCACCTACCTATACTAGGGGCAATTTATAATGGCCAATTTACCTATCAACCTGCAAGTCTTTGGCATGTGGGAGGAAACCGGAGCACCCGGAGGAAACCCACGCAGACACAGGGAGAACTTGCAAACTCCACACAGGCAGTACCCAGAATTGAACCCGGGTCGCTGAAGCTGTGAGGCTGCAGTGCTAACCACTGCGCCACTGTGCCGCCCATTTTGTTTTCTATGCCTCTATTTTTTTTTTACCATTTTCTCAACCTGCCCTGCCACCTTCAACGATTTATGCAAATATACCCAGGAATCTGTTCCTGCATGCCCTTTAGAATTGTATCCTTTATTTTATATTGCCTCTCCTTGTCCTTCCTACCAAAATGTAGTTTCCACTCAGAGATCCATCGCCAACAACAGGAAACCAAAAAATAATCCAGCATTTTATTGGAGCGGGTCAGTGATTATTCCAAGAAGAGCAATCATATCTGTAGTCAGTTTGACAGGCTAATTAAGTGAGAGTTAATTGGTTAACTGGAAAAACTCATTTAAATACTACATTTTTAATTTCCAATTTTATTTTTATTCAACTTGTGTGGAAGTTGCTACACACTGTGCCCCGTCATCTGGTTGCGAGATGCCAAGATTCAGGTAGTGGGAGTATTTGTGGTAGAACGAACATACAATAGTAGCTTTTTCCTCCCCCGTGGATGGAATGTCCTGACACAGGAAGTTCTCTATCTACAGCACCTTGGTCAAGAACTAGCAGCAGTTATTCCCAGCTATACCAAGTGAAATCAGGAACAAGGCAACACTGGAGCTGGTTGTGCAGTGAAAAGAAGCTAGAATGTTACAAGGGATGTTATTTTAATCCTTGTGGTATCCATGCTCTAGTTCTTCTGCTGCGAAACCTGTTTCAGTCTGAATATGTCGCCGTTCTGAATAAGCGTTGCTTTCTCAGGCAGGTACTCATCAGAGTGCTACAGCCAACTTTCCTTCTTGCTTCTCCCCATCTCTGCTGAAGGCAGTGAATTATATGGAATTACAAGCATCAACATTCCTCTGACACAGGCACAATCCTAGGTAAAGAGTCCTTTCCCAACAAACACACGTGGGCATGTTTCAGGAAATAAGTGGATAATTGTCACTGGATAATTGGAGGAGAGAACTCCGTCTGCTTTTTCAAATGTTGAGCCTAATTGCACAATACTTTATGTTTTTTGTCCTACTTGAAATCAACTAACTCTGCATTGGGTAGGAAGCGCAGCTTGGACCATCCAGGCGTGTATGACCCAGATCCACACCAAGCACTTCATTTATCCAGTTAAATGGTAACTGACAACTCACTTAAACTTTGGGAAGGCCAAAGCCATTATCTATAGGCCCTTCTAAAAACTCACTTCTTTGATCAAACCTTTCAGTCACCCTTCATAATATCTCCTTCTTTGGCTCTGCATTCATTTATTTCTGATTATATGTTAAAGGAGGTCTATATTAAAGCAAATTTTTAATATTCTTTAACTCAAAGCGTTGGAAGAGGCCATCCAGATCTCTTATTCTGCATTTGATATTATGCATCCCTATGGTGTTCTAGTGCCATTGAAGGGTCTATAATTTGACGGAATGCTCCCTGGTAAAAACGCAAGCTTGAGGAACAGCACCTCATTTTCTGAATAGGCACTCCACAGCCTTCTGGACTCAAAATTAAGTTCAATAATTTCAAAGCATGACTAGCTTTTTTTTATTATTTTACTTTTTAACCATGCGTCTGCCTTAAACTTGGTTTTACATGTTTGTGCTTTTGGACAGAGTTGTTCATTATTCTGTCATTAACGCTCTCTGGACTAATGCTTTGTTTTTCACCACACCATTAGCGCTCCCTTTGCCTTTGTCCCATGACATCTTTGTCATTTAACCTCTCCTGCCCTCTGCCCAATCACACACCTTCCCTTTTGTTCTCTTCCCCCTTGCTTAAAACCTATTACATTTCTCATCTTTGCCAGTTCTGATGAAAGGTCACAGACTTGAAACGTTAACTATGTTTCTCTCTCTATATGAATGATTAAAAAAAGATGCTGCCAGATCTGAATATTTCCAGCACTTTGTTTTTATTTCAAATTTCCAGCATCCACAGTATTTTGCTTTTATTCTGCTAAAAAGCATGCAATATAAATAGTTTCAATTGGACCACAAGTCCTCCACTGGTTAGACCTTATTAAAACACAATTTATTGAGTTCCATTCAATAGCCAAGTCTGAGTCATTGCGGATCATATGCTAGTTTAGTGCTCAATTTGAATGATCACTGGAAAATGTTTTCAATTATGTTTCAGCAGATTCATCTTTAATTGGAATTTGGTCTATTTTAGGGTTGCAGATTATAGCCTAGAAATTGCTTTCAGCACAAACCTAGTGGAAGCAACTGTGCAATATTGTTAATCAGGAATAGAGTGCTTAGATACTGCTGTTTCACTGCTGAAATGAAACCTAGAAAGTGTGAGTGCAAGATGCTCAATTCATATGTTAGCCAATAAAGCCAGTTGAATGGGCATTTAGCAAAGAAACAGACCAATTCATTTAAAGATCAACTGGTTCAATTTCTCCTTGCATATGCTTCAGAAGTGAAATCAATGGAGATGGTGTTAATTGCCCAGACTGCACTGGGTTTGGCAGAGGGGGACAACTGAAAGCGTGAAAAGGCTACCCAACAAATTAAGCAGTATGCGTGATACACGGTCAAGCCTTCCCCTCTCTTCCGTTGTCCCCACTGCTGAGATTGAACAGAAAGGCACCGAAAAATCTGTGCCATCTCCTTCAAAACTACCTCAGTGCTGTATGAACATGACATGTTACACAATCAGTAGGAACTAGGAACAGGAGTAGGCTTTTCAGTATTTTCCGCCTTTCAATTATATCCTGGCTGATCTGTATCTTAACTTCACGTAGTCAGCTTGGTTCCAAACCCTTAATACCCTTGCCCATCAATCTCAGTTTTGAAATTTTCAGTTTGACTGACAGATTTTTTTTGGGGGGGAGCAGGTGGGGGAAGAGGGGGGGAAAAGAGTTCCAGATTTTCACTACCCTTTTTTTTGTAAGGAAGTACTTTCTGACATCGACCTTGAACAGCCTAGCTCAATTATGCCCCTTGTTCTTTCTAACTACCCGATTAACTCCTATCATCATATTAGGCACCCCAATTCAATCACCCCTTAAATCTTCTATATTCGAGGGAACAAGTCCTGTCTTTGCAGCCTGTTCTCAATTGAACCCTTTTAGCCCCAGTATTATACAGGTAATACTGCGCTGCACCCTTCCTTCCTGAGATGCGATGCCCTTCCCTGGATGCAGTACACCAGATGGAAACTAACCAGAGTTCTGTGCAGTAGCCAACAAAATCAGCATGCCCCTCAGTTTTTGCATGTCAGCTCCTTCCAGGCTGGCACTGAGGTCACCTGCAGTGTCAGCCAATTTGCTGCCCATTTCTATTCCGGGTGACAGATTCATTAATCAGCCCTCACTACTGACCATTAAGAGCAATGAGAGAAACAGTGCGATTCCATAGAATTTCTGGGTTTCCTATGTTGCCATTCCAAACATTGTGCACCCACCCAGCCCCACAAACACACACCCCATCCACCCACATGACTCCGAACCAGTGTTAAAATCAGGACTAAAGATCACTTCGACATCCAGGATAGCACAATCAAATGCTTAGCAATCAAAAACATTTTCATGCAAATGATGGGAGTTCCTGGACATCAAAGAACTAAATGCAAGATAAATACTAAAATGAATTTACAGGAAATAGTTTCTATTCATTCTCCAGAGGGGATGATATCTGGATGATGTAGGGTCAGAGTTATACAGCACAGATACAAGCCTTTCGGCCCATCATGTCCATGCCGGACATGAAGCACCTATCTATTCTAATCCCATTTTCCAGCACTTGGCCCATAGCCTTGTATGCTATGACATTTCAAGTGCTCATCTAAATACTTCATAAATGTTGTGAGGGTTCCTGCCTCTACCACCCCTTCAGGCAGTGCGTTCCATATTCCAACCACTCTCTGGGTGAAAATTTCTTTCCTCAAATCCCCTCGAAACCTCCTGCCCCTTACCTTAAATCTAGGCCCCCAGTTATTGACATCTCCGCTAAGGGAAAAAGTTTCTTCCTATCCAACCTATCAATGCCCCTCATAATTTTATATACCTCAATCATGTCCCCCCTCAGCCTTCTCTGCTCTAAGGAAAACAACCCTAGTCTGTCCATAGCTGAAATGCTCCAGCCCAGGGAACATCCTGGTGAATCTCCTCTACACCCTCTCCAGTGCAATCACATCCTTCCTATAGTGTGGTGCCCATAACTGTACACAGTACTCCCAGCTGTGGTCTAACTAGCGTTTTACACAGCTCCATCATAGCCTCCCTGCTCTTATATGCTATGCCTCGGCTGATAAAGGCAAGTTTCCTATATGCCTTCCTAATCACCTTATCTACCTGTGCTGCTGCCTTCAGTGATCTATGGACAAGTACACCAAGATCCCCCTGACCTTCTGTACTTCCTAGGGTCATACCATCCATTGTATATTCCCTTGCCTTGTTAGTCCTCCCAAAATGCATCACCTCACACTTCTCAGGATTAAATTCCATTTGTCACTGCTCCACCCATCTTACCAGCCCATCTATATCGTCCTGTAATCTATGGCTTTCCTCCTCACTATTTACGATACCACCAATTTTCGTGTCATCTGCGAACTTACTGATCATACCTCCTATATTCATGTCTAAATCATTAATGTACACTACAAACAGCAAGGGTCCCATCACCAATCCCTGCGGTACACCACTGGTCACAGGCTTCCACTCGCAAAAACAACCCTCAACCATCACCCTCTGCCTCCTTCCACTAAGCCAATTTTGGATCCACTTCGCCAAATTGCCCTGGATCCCATTGGTTAAGAAGGTAAGAGCCAATCTCCCATGTGGGACCTTATCAAAAGCTTTACTGAAGTCCATGCAAATTACATCAACTGCTTTACCTTCATCTATGCATCTAGTCACCACCTCAAAAAATTCAATCAAGTTAGTTAGAGAGTTGATTGAAATATATAAGATCCTGTAAGGTGGATCTGGAAAGGATGTTTCCTCTTGTGGGCGAGTCCAAAAGTGGGGGAGTGGGGGTGGGGGGGGAAACTGTTTAAAATTAGGAATTGCCCTTTTAGGACAGATATGAGGAGAATTTTTTTCTCTGAGGGTTGTGCGACTTTGGAACTCTCGGCCTCAAAAAGGTGAAGGTGGGGGTCATTGAATATTTTTAAGGCGGAGGTAGATAAGATTCTTGTTAGGCAAGGGAATCAAAGATTATCAGGGATAAATAGGAAAGTGGAATTCGAGACAAATAGATCAGTCATGATCTTATTGAATGGCGGAGCAGACTTGAGGGGTTGAATGGCCAATTTCTGCTCCTAATTTGTATGTTCATAAGCACATTGGAACATCTGGAGGCCATGAATGGTGCTATATTGATGCAAGTCTCTTTTTTTTTTTCTTTCATTGTTAGTGGTCCTAATCTGCCACATATGTCTTTGGTGAAATCTTCCCAGGTCTTGAGTGTGTTGTCTATAGTGTCCATGTTTTGCATCCATACAGTACAGGCAGAGAAGCAGTACTTGTGCTATTTTGAAAAGATCATTAAGGTCACAGTGGATAAAGCTATTAAACTATCAGCCCGCTGCTGCAGTAAAAGAAGTAAATAAGTTACTAAATTACCCTACCAGAGGAATAGAAAGGAATCATAAAAAGTTGTGCAAGGACCCCATCAGGCACTCTGGGCTGAATTTTATGAACATGCCACAAATCACGGCAGCACGCTCTGATCTCAGCGGTCTGCCCGTGAGGATCCGCTGCTGAGCTCCTGCTATATTTCGCGCAGGGACAGAACAGCCGCCCGAGGGCGTAGAAGGGGCGACCACTCCATTCCCAGCAATAGCATCCGCGCCACCACGCAGGCGCCATTTTTAAAGGGCTGCAAGCCCTTACCAGCAATTTTAGTTTTTAAAGTGACTATTACCATTAATTTATATAAAAACATTAAAGTACAGATCAAAGCACCTCTTCCACCCCCAATTATAAACCAATAAATTCCCCTCATCAACCCCCCCCCATCCCTGTAAAAACATTTTTGCCAGTCCCAACCTTTCACCCCAAACTTTATGATCTTTGCTCTTCAACGCCTTTCCCCCATCCCCTCAGCTAATGGAATAAGTTTCCTTCATTTCCCCCCCTTCCCACTCGAAAATTAAACTCCTCCCCACTCCCCACCAGTGTCTTGCCTTGAATCCCCAAATGGGGATCGGAAGGCGCCAGACTTCCGGCCACTGAATAAAATATTGGCGTGGGACGGTCGCTGGTCCAGGTAAGTTAGTTAACATGTATTAGCATATATTTTATTAGGCAAATGAAGGCCCTGCAGCTTGGCGGAGGGGGTGCCGCACTGTGGCTTCACCGCCACCGGTAAAATGCTACGGGGTCCTGCTCAGCATTGGGGTGGTGGCAGGCCTCTCCCATAAGAATTTTCCCATCCCCCCTGCCACGACCCCTGACCCTGGAGGGCTAGTAAAATTCAACCCACTGTGTGCACATTAGGTGACCACGACACCCCAAAAAAAAATCATTGCTCAAGAGCATAATTCTGGAATTTAGGAATCTAAGTGATCAGGAAATGTGTGTTTGGTCCCCTTGGAAAGGTGGTGACATCATGCGGAGCGAATTTAAGTTTTTAAGATTCACCATATACATAAACGATTTAAACTTGGAAACTGGAAGTCTGCTGTCAAAATTTGCAAATGATGTCAAAACGAGGGATAGAGTTCATAGATGTGGAGGGCTTCGCCCCATATTAGGAAGACATAAACAGGCTTGCACCGTAGACAAATAAATGCCGAATGAAATTCTAGATAGCAAAGATGGCTCATCTCGATACGATGAAAGAAAGAGGCAACTTAGAAAGGTAAGGAGCTGGGGTAGAGCAGCAAAAGAGATCTAGGATATAAAAAAAAAATCAGCAAACCAATTCCTAGGCCAAAGAGTTCAAGTGCCTGCTGTAAGATGTTATTATAATAATGGTAGCTGAGTTAGTGGCTTGCACAAATCTCCAGCTGTAACAGCAACAATCCACTCAACCTTAAATATGGGCACGAATATCAAAGTCATATACATTGAGATTTATGAACGCCATTCAAAACTTTCAATATTAGTTCATTTCAGTATTTATACATCTTTCTGCTCCTTTCATAAATAATATTGAGATCCCAAGGCAGGGTCCCTATATCAGTGTGAAAATACTGCCAGAAAAACCCAGACAGGTCACTTCCTGAAACCTTATCAAGGCTGCCATCCGGAATAATTCTGTTTCCCATGATCCTGGTCAAAATATATCCCTTCAGTACACTTAAACATTGAGCAATTCAATGGTTTATTTAAAATGAAAAAAAAAAACAGCCAACTACAAGTGATTTTCTTGAATTTGATGCTCCAACAGTTGGATTATGGCAGAATCAGGAATTATGTAATCAACCCACAGCAGGCTGGGTGGATCTACTATACTATCACTATTTCATACAATGGTGACTACATGGCAAAAGCATTCTATTGGCTATAAAGTGCTTTGGCATGTCTGGAGGGCACGAAAGGAGCTATATAAATGCAAGTATTCATTTTTCTATCCACATGTGCAAGTTTTTTAAAAACAGCACCGAGAAAGAAAAACTTGCACCGTCTGCAAAGTTTTGCTGCCCAAAATTAATTCAAAAGCCATCACCCCAGCAGCAATTTTGAATGCCTCTTCTTTGGGAAGGATGCTGTTGAGTGCTAACCACAGCTATTCTTATTTGTTTCACCACAAGCATCAGCACATCAAATGCACCATCAGCAAATATATATTCAGAAACTCAATTAGGAGAAATCGTATCCAATCTAGAAAACCAGTGCCTTTAGTGGGAAATCGAAGTATCTTCTTCTTTGGCCTCCTTGTCTCAGGAGATAATGAATAAGCACCTGGAGGTGGTCAGTGGTTTGTGGAGCAGCGCCTGGAGTGGCTATAAAGGCCAATTCTAGAGTGACAGACTCTTCCACAGGTGCTGCAGGTAAAATTGGTTGTCAGGGCTGTTACACAGTTGGCTCTCCCCTTGTGCTTCTGTCTTTTTTCCTGCCAACTGCTAAATCTCTTCGACTCTCCACGCTTTAGCCCTGTCTTTATGGCTGTCCGCCAGCTCTGGCGATCGCTGGCAAATGACTCCCGCGACTTGTGATCAATGTCACAGGACTTCATGTAGCGTTTGCAGACGTCTTTAAAACGGAGACATGGACGGCCGGTGGGTCTGAAACCAGTGGCGAGCTCTCTGTACAATGTGTCCTTGGGGATCCTGCCATCTTCCATGCAGCTCACATGGCCAAGCCATCTCAAGCGCCGCTGACTCAGTAGTGTGTATAAGCTGGGGATGTTGGCCGCCTCGAGGACTTCTGTGTTGGAGATACGGTCCTGCCACCTGATGCCAAGGATTCTCAGGAGGCAGCAAAGATGGAATGAATTGAAACGTCGCTCTTGCCTGACATACAATGTCCAGGCCTCGCTGCCGTAGAGCAAGGTACTGAGGACACAGGCTTGATACACACGGACTTTTGTGTTCCGTGTCAGTGCGCCATTTTACCACACTCTCTTGGCCAGTCTGGACATTGCAGTGGAAGCCTTTCCCATGCGCTTGTTGATTTCTGCATCGAGAGACAGGTTACAGGTGATAGTTGAGCCTAGGTAGGTGAACTCTTGAACCACTTCCAGAGCGTGGTCGCCAATATTGATGGATGGAGCATTTCTGACATCCTGTCCCATGATGTTTGTTTTCTTGAGGCTGATGATTAGGCCAAATTCGTTGCAGGCCGCCGCAAACCTGTCGATGAGATTCTGCAGACACGCTTCAGTGTGAAATGTTAAAGCAGCATCGTCAGCAAAGAGAAGTTCCCTGATGAGGACTTTCCGTACTTTGGTCTTCGCTCTTAGATGGGCAAGGTTGAACAACCTGCCCCCTGATCTTGCATGGAGGAAAATTCCTTCTTCTGAAGACTTGAACACATGTGAGAGCAGCAGGGAGAAGAAAATCCCAAACAGTGCAGGTACGAGAACACAGCCCTGTTTCACGCCACTCAGGATAGGAAAGGGGTCTGATGAGGCGCCGCTATGCTGAATTGTGCCTTTCATATTATCATGGAATAAGGTGATGATACTTAGTAGCTTTGGTGGACATCCGATCTTTTCTAGTAGTCTGAAGAGACCACGTCTGCTGACGAGGTCAAAGGCTTTGGTGAGATCAATGAAAGCAACGTAGAGGGGCATCTGTTGTTCGCGGCATTTCTCCCGTAGCTCACGAAGGGAGAACAGCAGGTCAATGGTCGATCTCTCTGCTCGAAAGCCACACTGTGCCTCAGGGTAGACACGCTCGGCCAGCTTCTGGAGCCTGTTTAAAGCGACTCGAGTGAAGACTTTCCCCACTATGCTGAGCAGGGAGATTCCACGGTAGTTGTTGCAGTCACCGCGGTCACCTTTGTTTTTATAGAGGGTGATGATATTGGCATCGCGCATGTCATGTGAATTCAGAGCATTCACTGACCTGGATTCTGTTGCTTCAATTCATTTATTTTATTGGTAGATCATGAGGAAGAATATTACTTACCACTGCCTTTCCAGTCTACGGAGATTGCTTTGCACTGCATCAACGTGTGAATGTTTTTTAAACATATCTCCATTGTCTCAAATTGATGTGGTCTACATTCGAGTGATAATTTAATTAATTCTGAAATACATCCTCAGAAGCTGCACCTTGAAATTCCTTCTTGGTCAAATAGTCAAAAAGCCTGAAACACGATCACATTTTAGGATTGTTGATTGTTTAAATTAGAAGGAATTTCAGATTATTTATACTAAGATGCTGCAATTGAGTTAAATTCAGTACAAGAGATTAAATCCACAGAACTTTGTTCTGCGAATGGGAATGAGATCCAGAATGATACTTCATGTCATACCACATCAGTTTGATACAATGAAGGTTCATTGAAAATATTGCAATAAATATTCATATGTTAGAATGTCTTCATTCATGCAAGCTCCAACAGGGTCAGCTATCTGGAGAGAAGAGGGCGGCACAGTGGCACAGTGGTTAGCACCGCAGCCTCACAGCTCCAGTGACCCGGGTTCAATTCCGGGTACTGCCTGTGTGGAGTTTGCAAGTTCTCCGTGTCTGCGTGGGTTTCCTCCGGGTGCTCCGGTTTCCTCCCACAAGCCAAAAGACTTGCAGATTGATAGGTAAATTGGCCATTAGCAATTGCCCCTAGTATAGGTAGGTGGTAGGGAAATCTAGACAGGTGGGGATGTGGTAGGAATATGGAATTAGTGTAGGATTAGTATAAATGGGTGGTTGATGGTTGGCAGAGACTTGGTGGGCCAAAGGGCCTGTTTCAGTGCTGTATCTCTAAACTAAACTAAGACCTGGCAGAATGGTAGTGGTAGCGTTGTCAGGAAACGCAGCCTAAATTTAATAGCAGCTTGCTTATCGGACTGGTCTCTCTCTCTGTGGAGGAGGAGTTTTAATTCCCAGATGTCCAGCAGTGGCATTAGGAAAACCAGTTGATTCTAATGGTCGGGTCTCCTTAAAATTCTGCTGGTTACTTTCATCACCAGAATGGTTTGGAATTAGGCAGCCAGTGGTGGCAAGTTGAGTGGTGCCAGAGATTTCAGGATGGTCAGTGTTTGGTTAGGTGAGGCTTAAACTTCCCAGGAGCAAATCTGGTTGTTGCCATTGGGTTTTCCCAGCTCACATGCTGTTTGGGTCTTATTGATATAATAGGATCCCAATTTGCATGAACGCATGAAGATCCTGTCTCACCTCAGGCAGGCACCTCAGATGCCTAAAGAAAATCAGATGGATTAAGATGCCAGACAAACAAGAACAGAGTGTTTATTTCACTCGTTCCATTTCAACTACATTCCCCCCTCGCCCCATATATATGACAAGTGGGGGAGTTTAAATCCAACCCTCCCCCCACCAAGTCAAAAACAGTGTATTTAACCCAATAACAGGAATAGTTTGGCATACCATGTTACTTTCTACAGAATGGGGAGAATCACAAAATAGGTCAAAATTCACTGTAAATGTTAGAATATATGAAAGAACAAAAACTAGGTACAATAAACCAGTTTGATCTATACTTGACCCCATCACTAGAATCTTCATCCGTTCACTTTTCGAAAATATGAGAAACACACATGGGACCCCATGCAAGATTACATTAACTGGGACACAACATGTTTTTTGTTACTAGCTCCAGGTGACTGGATTTTGGACAGTAAAAGTAGACTCCTGATGCAAGGAATATGGGATCCATTTACAGGGAAGACCAGTGAAGTTGACCCACAACATAATCGAGTACAACCCTGAATTTTTGCTGCCTTTGCAACCCACTGAGACTGCTTTTGCCGTTCATAACTTTGTAAACCTCTATCATGGCGCCCCTCCACCTCCGTCGTTCCAGTGAAAACAATCCGAGTTTATCCAACCTCTCCTCATACTTAATGCCCTCCAGACCAGGCAACATCCTGGTAAGCCTCTTCTGTACCCTCTCCAAAGCCTCCACGTCCTTCTGGTAGTGTGGCGACCAGAATTGCACGCAATATTCTAAGTGTGGCCGAACTAAAGTTCTGTACAGCTGCAGCATGACTTGCCAATTTTTATACTCTATGCCCTGACCGATGAAGGCAAGCATGCCGTATGCCTTCTTGACTACCTTATCCACATGTGTTGCCACTTTCAGTGACCTGTGGACCTGTACGCCCAGATCTCTGCCTGTCAATACTCCTAAGGGTTCTGCCATTTACTGTATATTTCCCACCTGCATTAGACCTTCAAAAATGCATTACCTCACATTTGTCCGGATTAAACTCCATCTGCCATTTCTCCGCCCAAGTCTCCAACCGATCTATATCCTGCTGTATCCTCTGACAATCCTCATCACTATCCGCAACTCCACCAACCTTTGTGTCAACCGCAAACTTACTAATCAGACCAGCTACATTTTCCTCCAAATCATTTATATATATTACAAACAGCAAATTACAAACAACAACTGATCCCTGCGGAACATCACTAGTCACTTTTCCTGAGTGGACTGAAAACTTGCTGGCGTCACACGGGGCCCCTGCTGTTTCCACACCCCAGTAAGTAAAAAGGAGGAGGCTGCATTACATATGATTGAGATTTAACTGATACCAGCAGGAAGCAGCAAAGTTGCCGGCTTCCCATCTCACAGTCTCACTACTGAATGTGCAATTTGCGGAGAAAGATATCTCCAATTGCCATGAGCCTCCGTCACTCCCAATAATGATGGCGGCTCCAGTGCATCCCTACCACTCCTGCTGCTTGGGCTTCAGCAGCACTCCCACTGGTCACACAGTGAGGGCTGCCGCCCTCCCGTGCAATGGGCTGAGCTGTTCAGAGCTACCGCCTCGAGAACCCGCCCGCCAGCCCTAATTGGATGGCCAACGCAGAGGAGGCCTGTTCATTAGGCAGACGGGAGCACGACCAAGATGCACCGGTTCAGGACACAGAAATGTTCCCGACATCGGGCTCCTGACACCCACGGGAAAACCTATCAGATTTACCTGTACACCCACTACCTACAATGTTATGGTATCAGCTGTGGCTCAGCTGATAGCACTCTAGCCTCTGGGTTAGGTGATTGAGGGTTCAAGTCCCACGCTAGGCACTTGAGCACAGAATATAGGCTGACGCCCCAGTGGGGTTCTGCAGTGACAGAGGTGCTATCTTTCAGATGAAAAGTTAAACCAAGGCCCTATCGGCCTCCTCAGGTGTATGTGTAAGATTCCATGGCACTAGAAAGCAGCAGTGTTCTCCCTGGTGTCCTGGTCAATCAAAATCACTAAACACCGATCATATGGTCATTATCAAATTGCAGTTTGTGCGAGTTTATTGTGCATTAACTGGCTGACGCATCTCCCACATTACAAGAATGACGACACTTCAAAAAGTATTTCATTGGCTGTAAAGTGCTTTGGGAGATCCTGAGGTTGTGAGGAGGGATATATACAGTCTTTGCCTTTCTTTGTACGTACCGGAGAGTCAGCAAGACCAAACACATCTCGAACATCTCTGACTGGTGGCTTGTTCTTTCTCCTGGTGGTTTGGGTGTAGGTGTCCAGTCGGCGCTGAACCGCTGCAGCCTGAGCCCGGGTTAGTGTGGACAGTAGATCCATCCCATCCTCTCCAGCAGCACCCGAGACAAGGGTGGACAGGCCTACCTCCTGCAGCCACTCTGCTTCCATTTCCCCCTCTGCAAGGCAACACAAGGTCACATTTATTAAAGGTGGAAAACCCAACAATTTGAGCAGAAGGCTCTACAAAGACATAAAAGAAATACACAGGTATTTTGTCAACATCTGTGTAGTTAGATAGAATTTAGAGCCCAAATGGCCGATGCCAGTGTTTATGTTCCACAAAAACCTCCTTCTACCACTCTTCATCGAAACCTCTCAGATTATCAAAGCATCTATGAGAGCAAACACAGGATATCCTTTGGGAAAGGAAGGGGCCCATCTTCAGATGTCTACTCACTAAATCTCTTGCCACACAATGCTACTATTCAACAATATTCCCCTTTCTTTCTCAATGTTTTCTATATTCTATAATCAAATTTCACTACAATCAAACAACGATGGGGACTATTTTGAATTTTCAGCGATTGGCCAGCAGAGTGTGTTGGTCCACTGTCCGTTCTGGCAGTGAAGAGGCCACTGCGATTTTGAGACCCAGGCCTCAGTTAAATCTGGCACCAATAAGACATAATTCACAGGATGTAGGAGTCACAATGTGGCAAGGCCAGTATTTATTACTCATCCCTCATTCCCCTTGAAAATGATGGTGAGCTGCCTTCTTGAATACAACTGAGTGGCTTGCTAGGCCATTTGAGGGCGGATAAGTGTCAAGCACATTGCCATGGGTCTGGAGTCACATGTAGGCCAGACCAGGTAAGGACAGCAGATTTCCTTCCCTAAAAAAGGACGTTAATGAACTAGATGGGTTTTTATGATTATCTGGTTGTCTCATGGTTATTGTTACTGATATAGATTATTCCAGATTTATTTAATTAATTGAATTTAATTTCCCCTGCTACCATGTTGGGAAGTAAACTCATGTCTCCAAGCTTCTGGATTACCAATCCAGTAACATAACCACTATGCTTCTGCCCCCCTGTGCAGCTCGTTGTATTGAGGCCTCAAGATCAGGCCTGGGCCAGAGCAATTGTCAGGAAGGAAAGTTGTGGAGTGGACCTGAAATTAAGGGTGGGGATCCCAGATGGCAGCGACCCATATTATTTCTCCAGGCCCTGGAGGAGCGACTGCTTACTCCTCCATGGACATTAAAAGCAATTATTTTAGCGGGCCTCTTCGGTTCCATCGCTTCTGGAACCATTCGGAACCTGCACTGTGTAGGGGCTGACTTGTTCCAACCTAAAGAGGCAAGCATAAATGGGACTCCCATTTCCAGATTAAAAAGAGGCCTCTTGCCTGCAACAGGTTTTGGACATCCAGTAGAAGGACCTTTTCAAAATGGAGCTGGCCACATCACCTACATTAACTGGCCAATAATCTCACCAACCCTATTCTGGAGGACATTACCACCCAGTTAATGCCAGGCAATATAAGTCAAAATTGGCGACTAAAGCCGATCGATCATACTTAGGCATTAACACACTGATAGGTGGTGCGTCATTCAATGATACCTAAAAGTGGGAAGGACTTCATATTTTATTTTATTTATTTATTTTTATATTCATTCATGGGATGTGCGTGTCCCAGGCTGGGCCAGCATTTATTGCCCATCCCTAATTGCCCTTCAGAAGGTGGTGGTGAGCTGCCTTCTTGAACTGCTTTGTTTAAGAAGGGTTGCAAGGATAATCCAGGAAATTATAGGCCGGTGAGCCTTACGTCAGTGGAAGGGAAATTATTAGAGAGGATTCTTCGGGACGGGATTTACTCCCATTTGGAAACAAACAAACTTATTAGCAAGAGGCAGCATGGTTTTGTGAAGGGGAGGTCGTGTCTCACTAATTTGATTGAGTTTTTTGAGGAAATGACAAAGATGATTGATGAAGGAAGGGCAGTGGATGTTATCTATATGGACTTCAGTAAAGCCTTTGACAAGGTCCCTCATGGCAGACTGGTACAAAAGGTGAAGTCACACGGGATCAGAGGTGAGCTGGCAAGATGGATACAGAACTGGCTCTGTCATAGAAGACAGAGGGTAGCAGTGGAAGGGTGCTTTTCTGAATGGAGGGATGTGACTAGTGGCGTTCCGCAGGGATCAGTGCTGGGACCTTTGCTCTTTGTAGGATATATAAATGATTTGCAGGAAAATGTAGCCGGTCTGATTAATAAGTTTGCGGACGACACAAAAGGTTGGTGGAGTTGCGGATAGTGATGAGGATTGTCAGAGGATACAGCAGGATATAGATCGGTTGGGGACTCGGGCGGAGAAATGGCAGATGGATTTTAATCCGGACAAATGTGAGGTAATGCATTTTCAAAGGTCTAATGCAGGTGGGAAGTATACAGTAAATGGCAGAACCCTTGGGAGTATTGACAGGCAGAGAGATCTGGGCATACAGGTCCACAGGTCACTGAAAGTGGTAACGCAGGTGGATAAGGTAGTCAAGAAGGCATACGGCATGCTTGCCTTCATCGGTCAGGGCATAGAGTATAAAAATTGGCAAGTCATGCTGCAGCTGTACAGAACTTTAGTTAGGCCACACTTAGAATATTGCGTGCAATTCTGGTCGCCACACTACCAGAAGGACGTGGAGGCTTTGGAGAGGGTACAGAAGAGGTTTACCAGGATGTTGCCTGGTCTGGAGGACATTAGCTATGAGGAGAGGTTAGATAAACTTGGATTGTTTTCACTGGAACAACGAAGATGGCGGTGCGACATGATAGAGGTTTACAAAGTTATGAACGTAATGGACAGAGTGGATAGTCAGAAGCTTTTTCCCAGGGTAGAAGAGTCAGTTACTAGGGGACATAGGTTTAAGGTGAGAGGGGCAAGGTTTAGAGGGGATGTGCGAGGCAAGCTCTTTACACAGAGGATGGCGAGTGCCTGGAACTTGCTGCCGGGGGAGGTGGTGGAAGCAGGTACGATAGTGACGTTTAAGAGGCATCTTGACAAATACATGAATAGGATGGGAATAGAGGGATACGGTCCCCGGAAGTGCAGAAGGTTTTAGTTTAGGCAGGCATCAAGATCGGCGCAGGCTTGAAGGGCCGAATGGCCTGTTCCTGTGTAGTACTGTTCTTTGTTCTTTGCTGAAGCCCATGTGAGTTAGGGACACCCTCTGCTGTTAGGGAGTTCCAGGATTTTGACCGAGCAACAGTGAAGGAATGGCGATATAGTTCCAAGTCAGGATGGTGTGTGACTTGGACGGAAACTTGCAGGTGGTGGCGTTCCCATGCCTTTGCTGCCCTTGTCCTTCTAGTTGGTAGAGGTCGCGGGCTTGGAAGGTGCTGTCTAAGGAGCCTTGGTGCATTGCCGCAGTGCATCGTGTAGATGGTACACACTGCTGCCACTGTGCGTCGGTGGTGGAGGAAGTGAATGTTTGAGGATGTGGCGCCAATCAAGCGGGCTGCTTTGTCCTGGATGATGTCGAGCTTCTTGAGTGTTGTTGGAGCTGCACCCATCCAGGCAAGTGGAAAGTATTCCATCACACTCCTGACTTGTGCCTTGTAGATGGTGGACAGGCTTTGGGGAGTCAGGAGGTGAGTTACTCGCTGCAGGATTCCTAGCCTCTGACCTGCTCTTGTAGCCACGGTATTTATATGGCTACTCCAGTTCAGTTTCTGGTCAATGGTAGCCCCTACGATGTTGATAGTGGGGGATTCAGCGATGGTAATGCTGTTGAATGTCAAGGGGAATTAGAATTAGAACATTACAGCGCAGTACAGGCCCTTCGGCCCTCGATGTTGCACCGACCTGTG
Organism: Heterodontus francisci; assembly: GCF_036365525.1. Taxonomy (NCBI): domain Eukaryota; kingdom Metazoa; phylum Chordata; class Chondrichthyes; order Heterodontiformes; family Heterodontidae; genus Heterodontus; species Heterodontus francisci. The sequence continues at coordinate 32,425,019 of NC_090375.1, forward strand.
AAACCATCTGACCTACACTATTCCATTTTCATCCATATGTCTATCCAATGACCACTTAAATGCCCTTAAAGTTGGCGAGTCTACTACTGTTGCAGGCAGTGCGTTCCACGCCCCTACTACTCTCTGCGTAAAGAAACTACCTCTGACATCTGTCCTATATCTTTCACCCCTCAACTTAAAGCTATGTCCCCTCGTGTTTGCCATCATCATCCGAGGAAAAAGACTCTCACTATCCACCCTATCTAACCCTCTGATTATCTTGTATGTCTCTATTAAGTCACCTCTCCTCCTCCTCCTCTCTAACGAAAACAACCCCAAGTCCCTCAGCCTTTCCTCGTAAGACCTTCCCTCCATACCAGGCAACATCCGAGTAAATCTCCTCTGTACCCTTTCCAAAGCTTCCACATCCTTCCTATAATGCGGTGACCAGAACTGCACGCAATACTCCAGGTGCGGCCTCACCAGAGTTTTGTACAGCTGCATCATGACCTCGTGGCTCCGAAACTCGATCCCCCTACTAATAAAAGCTAACACACCATATGCCTTCTTAACAGCCCTATTAACCTGGGTAGCAACTTTCAGGGATTTATGTACCTGGACACCAAGATCTCTCTGCTCATCTACACTACCAAGAATCTTCCCATTAGCCCAGTACTCTGCATTCCTGTTACTCCTTCCAAAGTGAATCACCTCACACTTTTCCGCATTAAACTCCATTTGCCATCTCTCAGCCCAGCTCTGCAGCTTATCTATGTCCCTCTGTACCCTACAACACCCTTCGACACTATCCACAACTCCACCGACCTTCGTGTCATCCGCAAATTTACTAACACACCCTTCTACACCCTCATCCAGGTCATTTATAAAAATGACAAACAGCAGTGGCCCCAAAACAGAACCTTGCGGTACACCACTGGTATCTAAACTCCAGGATGAACATTTGCCATCAACCACCACCCTGTCTTCTTTCAGCTAGCCAATTTCTGATCCAAAGCTCTAAATCACCTTCAACCCCATACTTCCGTATTTTCTGCAATAGCCTACCGTGGGGAACCTTATCAAACGCCTTACTGAAATCCATATACACCACATCCACGGCTTTACCCTCATCCACCTGTTTGGGCACCTTCTCGAAAAACTCAATAAGGTTTGTGAGGCACGACCTACCTTTCACAAAACCGTGCTGACTATCGCTAATGAACTTATTCTTTTCAAGATGATTATAAATCCTATCTCTTATAACCTTTTCCAACATTTTACCCACAACCGAAGTAAGGCTCACAGGTCTATAATTACCAGGGCTGTCTCTACTCCCCTTCTTGAACAAGGGGACAACATTTGCTATCCTCCAGTCTTCCGGCACTACTCCCGTCGACAATGACGACATAAAGATCAACAACAACGGCTCTGCAATCTCCTCCCTGGCTTCCCAGAGAATCCTAGGATAAATCCCATCTGGCCCAGGGGACTTATCTATTTTCACACTTTCCAAAATTGCTAATACCTCCTCCTTGTGAATCTCAATCCCATCTAGCCTAGTAGGCTGTATCTCAGTAATCTCCTCGACAACATTTTCTTTCTCTACTGTAAATACTGACGAAAAATATTCATTTAACGCTTCCCCTATCTCCTCTGATTCCACACACAACTTCCCACTACTATCCTTGATTGGCCCTAATCTAACTCTAGTCATTCTTTTATTCCTGATATACCTATAGAAAGCCTTAGGGTTTTCTTTGATCCTATCCGCCAATGACTTCTCGTGTCCTCTCCTTGCTCTTCTTAGCCCTCCCTTTAGATCCTTCCTGGCTAGCTTGTAACTCTCAAGCGCCCTAACTGAGCCTTCACGTCTCATCCTAACATAAGCCGCCCTCTTCCTCTTGACAAGCGCGTCAACTTCTTGAGTAAACCACGGCTCCCTCGCTCGACAACTTCCTCCCTGCCTCACAGGTACATACTTATCAAGGACACGCATTAGCTGCTCCTTGAATAAGCTCCACATTTCGTTTGTGCCCATCCCCTGCAGTTTCCTTCCCCATCCTACACATCCTAAATCTTGCCTAATCGCGTCATAATTTCCTTTCCCCCAGTTATAATTCTTGCCCTGCGGTATATACCTGTCCCTGCCCATCGCTAAGGTAAACCTAACCGAATTGTGATCACTATTGCCAAAGTGCTCACCTTCATCTAAATCAAACACCTGGCCGGGTTCATTACCCAGTACCAAATCCAATGTGGCATCGCCCCTGGTTGGCCTGTCCACATACTGTGTCAGAAAACCCTCCTGCACACACTGGACAAAAACAGACCCATCTAAAGTACTCGAACTATAGTATTTCCAGTCAATATTTGGAAAGTTAAAGTCCCCCATAACCACTACCCTGTTACTCTCGCTCCTGTCGAGAATCATCTTCGCTATCCTTTCCTCTACATCTCTGGAACTATTCGGAGGTCTATAGAAAACTCCCAACAGGGTGACCTCTCCTCTCCTGTTTCTAACCTCGGCCCATACTACCTCAGTAGACGAGTCCTCAAACGTCCTTTCTGCCGCTGTAATACTTTCCTTGATTAACAATGCCACACCGCCCCCTCTTTTACCCTCTTCTCTGTTCTTACTGAAACATCTAAATCCCGGAACCTGCAACATCCATTCCTGCCCCTGCTCTACCCATGTCTCCGAAATGGCCACAACATCAGGATCCCAGGTACCAACCCATGCTGCAAGCTCACCCACCTTATTCCGGATGCTCCTGGCGTTGAAGTAGACACACTTTAAACCAAGTTCTTGCTTGCCAGTGCCCTCTTGCGTCCCTGTAACCTTATCCCCTGCCTCACTACTCTCAACAGCCTGTACACTGGAACTACAATTTAGGTTCCCATTCCCCTGCTGATTTAGTTTAAACCCCCCCGAAGAGCACGAACAAATCTCCCCCCCAGGATATTGGTACCCCTCTGGTTCAAGTGAAGACCATCCTGTTTGTAGAGGTCCCACCTACCCCAGAAAGAGCTCCAATTATCCAGGGAGATGATTAGATTCTCTCTCTAAGGCTAAGGGAGTAAACCCTAACAGATAATCCGGAGCGGAACCCCGTAGGCGGTCATGCGTCACCTTTGGCATGTTTCCAGCAGTTCCTGCAGCCATACTGGTGCCAAACGTCGTGTCCTGCACTCCTTTGGACCCCACCAGAAAGGCCGAGAGGGGGATTTTGACGACTGGGCAACTCTCAACCTCCATAAATTTGCCCAGGCATGCGCCATGGAGAGGTCACTCCATAGTTGCCTCACAGCGACTAAAACAACACAGAAGGCAGCAGTTACGGGTTATAAGTCCAGATAAATTGGCGTAGAAACTGGGCGCCACGGGTTGCCTTTGTCGGTGGGAGAGGTCATTGCACCTCACTGGACAGCTACCGCCCGCCTCAAACCGGGCAGCCCCTGGTCAATAAGGTTCTGTCCTGCCACAGTCTGCCTGCTTCAATGGGCGCTTGGAGCTCAGGGGCATTGCCCGAAAGGTGGACTGATACACCGCACCAAACAACATGAAAAAAGGAAAGAAGGTACCAGCCCTTCGCTTTGCAAGCTGGAACGTCAGAACTATGTGTCCTGGCCTGTCGGAAGACCTTACACAAATCAACAATTCTCGGAAGACCGCCATCATTAACAACGAGCTCAGTAGATTCAATGTGGACATTGCAGCACTTCAGGAGACTCGCCTCCCCGCGAGTGGCTCTCTAGCAGAGCAAGACTACACCTTTTTCTGGCAGGGCAGGGATCCTGAAGAACCAAGACAGCATGGAGTGGGCTTCGCCATCAGAAACTCCTTGCTCAGCATGATAGAGCCTCCCTCAAATGGCTCGGAACGCATACTGTCCATCCGACTGCTCACCACCTCTGGTCCAGTACACCTACTCAGCATCTATGCTCCAACACTCTGCTCCCCACCTGAAGCTAAAGACCAGTTCTATGAACAACTCCATATCATTAGCAGCATCCCCAACACCGAACACCTATTCCTGCTGGGGGACTTTAATGCCAGGGTTGGGGCCGACCATGACTCATGGCCCTCCTGTCTTGGGCGCTATGGCGTTGGAAGGATGAATGAGAACGGGCAGAGACTGCTTGAGTTGTGTACCGATCATAACCTCTGCATCACCAACTCGTTCTTTCACACTAAACCCTGTCACCAGGTTTCATGGAGGCACCCAAGATCGCGTCGTTGTCACAAGGCGAGCCGCCTTAAACAGTGTTCAAATCACACGCAGCTTCCACAGTGCAGACTGCGACACCGACCACTCCCTGGTGTGCAGCAAGGTTAGACTCAGACCAAAGAAGTTGCATCATTCCAAGCAGAAGGGCCACCCGCGCATCAACACGAGCAGAATTTCTCACCCACAGCTGTTACAAAAATTTCTAAATTCACTTGTAACAGCCCTTCAAAACACTCCCAGAGGGGATGCTGAGACCAAGTGGGCCCACATCAGAGACGCCATCTATGAGTCAGCTTTGACCACCTACGGCAAAAGTGCGAAGAGAAATGCAGACTGGTTTCAATCTCATAATGAAGAGCTGGAACCTGTCATAGCCGCTAAGCGCATTTCACTGTTGAACTACAAGAAAGCCCCCAGCGATTTAACATCCGCAGCACTTAAAGCAGCCAGAAGTACTGCACAAAGAACAGCCAGGCGTTGCGCAAACGACTACTGGCAACACCTCTGCAGTCATATTCAGCTGGCCTCAGACACCGGAAACATCAGAGGAATGTATGATGGCATGAAGAGAGCTCTTGGGCGAACCATCAAGAAGATCGCCCCCCTCAAATCTAAATCGGGGGACATAATCACTGACCAACGCAAACAGATGGACCGCTGGGTTGAGCACTACCTAGAACTGTACTCCAGGGAGAATGCTGTCACTGAGACTGCCCTCAATGCAGCCCAGCCTCTACCAGTCATGGATGAGCTGGACATACAGCCAACCAAATCGGAACTCAGTGATGCCATTGATTCTCTAGCCAGCGGAAAAGCCCCTGGGAAGGACAGCATTACCCCTGAAATAATCAAGAGTGCCAAGCCTGCTATACTCTCAGCACTACATGAACTGCTATGCCTGTGCTGGGACGAGGGAGCAGTACCCCAGGACATGCGCGATGCCAATATCATCACCCTCTATAAAAACAAAGGTGACCGCGGTGACTGCAACAACTACCGTGGAATCTCCCTGCTCAGCATAGTGGGGAAAGTCTTTGCTCGAGTCGCTCTGAACAGGCTCCAGAAGCTGGCCGAGCGCGTCTACCCTGAGGCACAGTGTGGCTTTCGTGCAGAGAGATCGACCATTGACATGCTGTTCTCCCTTCGTCAGATGCAGGAGAAATGCCGTGAACAACAGATGCCCCTCTACATTGCTTTCATTGATCTCACCAAAGCCTTTGACCTCGTCAGCAGACGTGGTCTCTTCAGGCTACTAGAAAAGATCGGATGTCCACCAAAGCTACTAAGTATCATCACCTCATTCCATGACAATATGAAAGGCACAATTCAACATGGTGGCTCCTCATCAGAGCCCTTTCCTATCCTGAGTGGTGTGAAACAGGGCTGTGTTCTCGCACCCACACTTTTTGGGATTTTCTTCTCCCTGCTGCTTTCACATGCGTTCAAATCCTCTGAAGAAGGAATTTTCCTCCACACAAGATCAGGGGGCAGGTTGTTCAACCTTGCCCGTCTAAGAGCCAAGTCCAAAGTACGGAAAGTCCTCATCAGAGAACTCCTCTTTGCTGACGATGCTGCTTTAACATCTCACACTGAACAGTGCCTGCAGAGTCTCATCGACAGGTTTGCGGCTGCCTGCAATGAATTTGGCCTAACCATCAGCCTCAAGAAAACGAACATCATGGAGCAGGACGTCAGAAATGCTCCATCCATCAATATTGGCGACCACGCTCTGGAAGTGGTTCAAGAGTTCACCTACCTAGGCTCAACTCTCACCAGTAACCTGTCTCTAGATGCAGAAATCAACAAGCGCATGGGTAAGGCTTCCACTGCTATGTCCAGACTGGCCAAGAGAGTGTGGGAAAATGGCGCACTGACACGGAACACAAAAGTCCGAGTGTATCAGGCCCGTGTCCTCAGTACCTTGCTCTATGGCAGCGAGGCCTGGACAACGTATGCCAGCCAAGAGCGACGTCTCAATTCATTCCATCTTCGCTGCCTTCGGAGAATACTTGGCATCAGGTGGCAGGACTATATCTCCAACACAGAAGTCCTTGAAGCGGCCAACACCACCAGCTTATACACACTACTGAGTCAGCGGCGCTTGAGATAGCTTGGCCATGTGAGCCGCATGGAAGATGGCAGGATCCCCAAAGACACATTGTACAGCGAGCTCGCCACTGGTATCAGACCCACCGGCCGTCCATGTGTCCGCTATAAAGACGTCTGCAAACGCGACATGAAATCATGTGACATTGATCACAAATCGTGGGAGTCAGTTGCCAGCATTCGCCAGAGCTGGCGGGCGGCCATAAAGACAGGGCTAAATTGTGGCGAGTCGAAGAGACTTAGTAGTTGGCAGGAAAAAAGACAGAGGCGCAAGGGGAGAGCCAACTGTGCAACAGCCCCGACAAACAAATTTCTCTGCAGCACCTGTGGAAGAGCCTGTCACTCCAGAATTGGCCTTTATAGCCACTCCGGGCGCTGCTTCACAAACCACTGACCACCTCCAGGCGCGTATCCATTGTCTCTCGAGATAAGGAGGCCCAAAAGAAAGAAAGAAAAGAAATGCTGTTGAATGTCAAGGGGAGATGATTAGATTCTCTCTCGTTGGAGATGGTAATTGCCTGGCACTTGTGTGGCACAAATGTTACTTTCCACTTATCAGCCCAAGCCTGGATATTGTCCAGGTCTTGCTGCATTTTATTGATGGGCTCCTTCAATATTTCAGTTGCTAAAGGCTCTGCCATAAGTGGGCCTAATTCAGAGAGAGCAGGAAGGTGCAAAGTCCCATCCCCAGTCTCTGCTGAGTTTGCTGATATCAGGATGGGCAGTAGTGGGGTGTGAGGTGCATACAATTGGCCTCAGCATCCATAGACTGGGGAGTGGGACTAATGCTCCCAATCAACCAGCGAAACTAATCCATGCCTTCATCATCCAAAGCATTATGTCGAAAGTGCTCTTCACTGGCTACTCCAACTTCACAAACCTCATTTAAAATGCTGTAGCCATGCACACTCATGAACCCATTCTTGCAAAGCTCCACTAGCTTTCTGACCACCCCGACCCCCCCCTCCAATCAGTGACCACCCAGCTCTGGATTACTGACTGTTTACACTACTGTAGCAAACTCAATCATCGGAACTCAATCCTTCAATCACTCTTTGGACTTGTCTCCCAAACCTTTGAGTTGGTATCGCTCATTTTTTCAAACCTATTTCTTCAATGAGTTTTCATTTCATCCTGCCTTCATTTCCTGTTATTGCTAGCTTCCCCCCTTATTGAAAAACATTCAAATGTCCTACCTGTGAAAGATGCAGTAAAGATGCAAGTTGCTTCTTCCAGTCGCCCTGCTGTAAAATACACCTGTGATGTGTGCGTGAGAGGACGAGAGGGCGAGGGAGTGCGCGTGAGGGCAGCGAGACGGGGGGGGGGGGGGGGGGGGGCGGCGGCGAGACTGGGGGGGGAGTGCGAGACTGGGGTGGGGGGGGGGGGGGGGTGAAGAGAGAGAGAGAGAAAGAGTGCGAGAGAGAAAGGCAGAGTGCGAGTGAGTGAGTGAGTGAGTATGTACACATCAGGCGAGGGAAGGAATGAGCTCAATTCTGATGCCCTTTCATGATTGACAAGCAGATGGCTATTCATTCGCTTCACAGTGGCGGCACAGTGGTGCAGTGGTTAGCACCGCAGCCTCACAGCTCCAGCGACCCGGGTTCAATTCTGGATACTGCCTGTGTGGAGTTTGCAAGTTCTCCCTGTGTCTGCGTGGGTTTCCTCCGGGTGCTCCGGTTTCCTCCCACAGCCAAAGACTTGCAGGTTGATAGGTAAATTGGGGGGAGGGAGTGGTGCAGGGTAATGACGTAAATAAGCTCTAGTGAAAAGGAGCTGAAAAGATCAGCTGGTATCTGGGGAAACACTACTTTGTAACTGGTTTGCAGATCTATGCTACTGATACTTCTAATGGTTCTCATGAATGTTCCCATTTACCTTGTGTGGCTGATGCTACAACTTGTAATCACTCCAGTTCAAGACGATATAGCTGAACTGGTACAGCCAAACAAGCCCATTAAGTGTAAATCAGATACTTAATGGATTCTTGTATTGGACAACACTCTGTTGAAAATTATTAACTTCTCCCTACAGCCATGCCAGATACAGCATTGGTTAATGTTTAAACTTCAGTTTTGTTTTATATACATTATTCAACTTATCAGAAAAACAAATCAGAGGGGAAAATTCTCTTTTCCCTGGAGAGGCTGGGGTATACAGCTACAGATGCAGATAACCCTACATTCCCTAGCCAAGTAGCTATGCTTTACATGTGAACTTAAACGGCAAGAATCAACAGGATTTTCAACCATCAAGAACATTAAAGAATTACCTGGCATCCACATACACACAGCTCCCATCAGAAGTCAGTGGATGGCAGTCATGGAGTGCAATTGCTCTAAGCACTCTTGATACTTGGGCCAATTGTACAGCCCAAACCATTACATTGAGTGTACGATACAGGAACAAGCCATGCAGACCCACATGAGCCTCCTCCCGCCATATTTCATCTAACATCATCAGCATCATGCTAGGCCCCCACCTGCCAAGAATGAGGCACATCAATATTGTCATGAATTTTGATTTTTAACTGTTGTTGGAGCGAGGAAATGACTTGTTAAACAGATCAGCCGAGGCTGAAAAAAAAACGTTTACATACTAACAGACATCGAAGGTGAGGAAGCGCATTCCAGGGCCTGCAAAGGAGGATACAATCCACAAAGATCAGGCCTGGGTAGACTGGCTGGTCACATGACCACCTGGCTGTTCCAGGGTTTTCTTTCGAACTGGCCTCAGAGAGTTTGAAGGCAGAGTGTCTGTTTGCTCCTGGACTGAGAAGATCTCTCTTGTCTGCTCCCATCTCTTTCTCACAAGCCTCTAGAATCCACTGAAGACACATGAACCCCAAGAGAGAAAAGTCTCCTACAGCAAACAAGCTTTTAAGAAGAATACTGGGCCCCAATGAAAAGCAAGATCTATCTACAATCAAGGACCCTACAGTGTGCTCGATGAACCATAACAACTCTTCAAATATTGCCTCAAACTTTTCCACAGCTCTTTTCTGTCTCTATTTGCATGTGTGTATCGTTTATGCATGCTAGCGTGGGTGCATCGTGTATCCTTAGGTGTCAACCAAATTAGAGTTTGTTTAAGTTTAATAAATTTTAGCTTTTCTTCTTTAAACCCAAGAAAGCCTGTTTGTGCTGGTTTCTTTGCCTTATAATTGGAAAATGGTGAACAAGGATTCACCAAGGGGGAGTGAAAACACGGTGTGTTTAAAATTAAACCCTGTTCCAGCAAAACCAGGTGAAGGCTGAAAAGGAACCAGAGACACCTTTCTCACCTGGTCATAACAATACTCTTCTATCCCTTTCTCCCTCATACGCTCATCAAGCTTCCTCCTAAACACATTTTGTCGAGTGTGAGATTAGTTAACCCGGTACAGAAGAAAAGTTGAAATTGGCATCTTTGTGAGCTGCATTACCACAGCATGCTGCACTAACTTAACAAGCTCCAGAGGAGAATTTGAGAGCATAATTCTGAAACAATCGCAATGATGCGCAAACACACCATTCACAGTATTACAACGCAGGATGGAGTGGAAGAACACAAACTTTCAATTCAAAATTGCATATTATAGCCAATGAGCTAGCTCCAGCCATTAGTAATTTCCCCATTATAGTTAAAGAATGTGACAGAGGTGTATGCAAATAACCTTAAAATACTTAATTTGTCAGTACCAAATAGTACTTCATGACACTGCAGTCACATGGTGCCATATAACCACAGTTTGAAATATGTGGTATTCATGACTGCCTGCTGCTCCTCAACTTAGTGCTTCCTTTCTATACATTGATAGTAAAACAGAGGATGTACTGCAGTAACGTCATGCATAGTTTACACCAATAAATTGCTCAGACTTTGCTCTGTGTTAGTGATCCTATTGATATTTTACTGTTGTACCTTTCTATCTATAGGTCAACCCGTACAATTTCTATTTCAGTTCTAGTTGTGGGTATATTATGGCAAAACAGCTTAGCTTTATGAATTTTCAGGCCTTTTTTGCAAATGGGCTAAATATCACATCACACTGATCACTAGGAGGTTCACTATCACTCACAAAACTCACCATCAGGTGTCTTGACTTCCACTAGGTTCTGTTCCTCTTGTCCATTCTGACTGTTCTCCTTAATGCTCCTCACTTCACTCCAAAAGTCCTCCATCGAGGAGCTCTCCACAGATTCCCGAGAAATGGACCGACCAAATACCTGTGGACACTGTAGCTCTCGCGAAACAGATGAGCTCATCCTTCTGAAATGTAGCTTCCTGCAGAGAAAATAAACGGGCCTTTTAAACAGAAGCCTTGACTTCATTCACTGTAAGCTACAGCGCTGCAGAGGATATCACACAGCTGGTGCCCGCCCACAGGGTCAAAACCCAAACAGTCCCATCTATATCTGATTCATGGATTAGCAGGGCACAGGACGACCTTTTTAATTTTGCATGAAGAAATTTCTTAGTTTCTCAGAAGTAAATTTTAGCTGTACAATTCCCCACATTTCCTAGTCTCCTTTGGGGAATTGCAAAACTGCTCGATTTGAGCAGAGAACAATCAAGACTTTAAAAAATCATTACTCTCTGCATGAACCCTGTAATTAGCTCAAAGCAGCAAGTCCCAAAAGTACTGACCACCCCTTAAATTGGCAGAGAGGTGCACAGCTTGAAGGGTCCTTAAAAGGAGAGAGAATCAAAAAGTAAATCAAATAAGCACAGGAAACTCTTGAAAAAGAGCACATATTGAAAGGTATGTGGATTTGCCTTTTACTAGATTACTACTAGACAGGCTAACAAGAGGATATGGTGACTTGATACAACCCATGAGTTACAGGAGTTTCTTCAAGGCACTGAGAAGTCATGAGGTTCGGATCTCAGCAGTGCTATTGCTTGATCCATCAGCTATAAAATTCTGTAAGCTCATCTCCAAGTGCAGTGTTGAGGATTCACCCCAGAGGAGGTCAGTCAGCCTCCTTTATTTAAGCAGCATTATAAGGAAGTTCCTGCCCACTTAATTCAGCCTCCAAGCCCAAAACAAAGATGTTCGGAGGCAAGAAACTAGCATAAAGGAAAGAGAAATTATACATCCAAAGGATACAGAAACAAATTTTTGGGGAAAAGAGAAAGATACTCACCTCTTTCAAATCGATCAGAATATGGAACCCTCTTTCACGTCTGCTGCTCCCAGAAGTAACATTCTATGTACAGATCCAAAATTTTTCACTGCACTATTTATAGATTTGGATGATAACAGCTGAGGCTGCCATTTATAGACCCATCAAAGTGACAGTGGCAAAAAAAAAAATCACTCAACATCTAGTGTTAATGTACTGACATGTGTAATGGTCTGCTGAAGTGTTCATTGGGATAGTGCGTCAATGAGGGAGATAGACAGGCAGACTGTTTTTTTTTTCATTCATGGGATGTGGATGTCGCTGGCTAGGCCAGCATTTATTGCCCATCCCCAATTGCCCTCGAGAAGGTGGTGGTGAGCTGATTAAAGCTGCGCACAACAACTCATGATTAAAGTCACTGGTTGATTCTTATTAGTAGCAAGTTACTGAGAGTGAACGGAGATAAACTGTTAGGTGAGCAGCTATAGCAAAACCCACTAAACCGCACAGCAGCACAAGCTGTTACAACTCAGATAGCCAGGCAGTGAAGAATAGAGCTGGAGCCTAGTCTTTTTACATATACATGTTTTTATTTACAGAGACACATATTATATATCATATATATTATATATCAGCACAGATGCTTCCCCAATTAATGCCCAATATCTGAATACAATGAGCCCCCAATTGATATACAATTGACATATGTCCTAGCTTTTGTATTCTGTGAGGAACACTTTGTCTTTTGAGTTGCTCCCTTCCTTTCTTGAATACAGTAAAGGTACAGATTGACAGAGGTCTTCAGCTGCCTTGCTAAAATTTTCACTTATAATGTTTCAGCATTTTTTTAAATTAATAGGACCATCACAATGGCCCTATTTTCACAGTTAGCAGTGAAGCAATGGTGCTCGCCACTGACTTGAAAGAAAGCTGCCCAAAAAAGATCTAGCAATCTCTGGCACAAATTTCCCCTTTCCTGATGCTAGTTTGAATCTAGTATCAAGTCAAGGGCATCTCCATGCATCCAGCAACAGTGATATCATCAAGCAGGACAAGCAACCAAATCACATTGAAGTATTCTCATGAAGTAAAATGTAGAGTTTTCCATTTGAAATTAAAATGAGCGCACACAAATGATTGGGACATACACATGAGATTAAAGGTAGAAGCTGAAATATCAAACAAACTAAAAAAATTTAAATAAGTTTTTATCATAATGGAGGAATTTGACATCCCACAAATATAAAATTAGTTTTTCAGGGTCAGAGAGGTTGTTTGTAAGTAATTATGAACTTAGTGCACTGTTAAAAAAACCCAGTTGCACCTCATTCAACAAGGTGCAACTTTAAGGTTTTATTTACAGCAAGACTAATAGTGTAGTGTAAAAGGGCAAGTTTTGATCAGTTCAATGATTTCTATTTGATTATAGACTGGGGGACGGTGGGGGAGGGGGACTTTAATAGCACCCCCTATGGGGAAACATAGCATCAATGACAGCACCTTTGAGATTTCTTTGCTTACCTGCACATGTGCAGACTGCAGAAGTTGCTGTCAGTTTCAGAGGAGTAATGACGGCAAACACCAACAGTCTAGCCATCATTGCTACTGCAAAATCTAAACAAATCAAGCTTGGTCCTATTCTCAACATGTATCCATACCTAGTGTGCAAACACACACTTCACAATCAGGAGATTAGCCTCCACTGCAGCATTCAGGAACTCTACAATGACAGGCACCAATGCCTCACCACTCCTTGGTGCCCATCAATGTTGCTCCATTGCACTGCCTCACGTCCATACCCACACTGGCCACTGAACCACACAAATGTCTGTCCTCATTACCTACACTGGCCAAATACCACCAAGCCCTTACCCACATTGACCCTGGCAAATATGTTCTGTTCTTACCCACACCCACCACTGAGCACACCAAAATCTTCAGTCCTTTCTCTACACTAAAACACTAAAAGTAGGAATCAATGCCATTTCGCAGAGCCATTGGAAATGCACAGCATTGTAGCAAGGCACAAGGTCAGGAGTGTGATGGAATACTCTCCACTTGCTTGGATGAGTGCAGCTCCAACAACACTCGAAGCTCAACACCATCCAAGACAAAACAGCCCGCTTGATTGGCACCCCATCCACAACCTTCAACATTTACTCCCTTCACCACTGATGCACAGTAGCAGCAGTGTGTACCATCAACCAGATTCACAGCAGCAACTCAAAGCTCCTTCGACAGCACCTTCGAAACCCACAACCTCTACCACCTAGAAGGATAAGGACAGCAGACACATGGGAACACCACCACCTGCAAGTTTGCCTCCAAGTCACACACCATTCTGACTTGGAACCATATCGTCATTCCTTCACTGTTGCTGGGTCAAAATCCTGGAACTCTTTCCCTAACAGCACTGTGGGTGTACCTACCCCACATGGACTGCAGTGGTTCAAGAAGGCAGCTCACCACCCACTTCGCAAGGACAATTAGGGATGAGCAATAAGTGTTGGTCTTGCCAGCGACGCCCACATCCCATGAATGAATAAAAAAAACTCAGAGGCTGGTTCTGGCAACACTTCTGTTCATTGTGTACATCAAAAATTTGGATATAGGGCTGGAGGGATTCATATCCAAATTTGCAGTTAATATTAAAATATTGTTAATAATCTAGATCTCAAAGAAAGCTGGAAGAGAATACTTTGTAGGTGGTAGAAAAAGCAAGAAACTGGCAGATGGAACTCAATGTTAGTAAATGTGACGTGGTACATTTTGGTAAATGTAGTAAAAGAATTTACTTTGCATAAAGGAAAGTTGTATATTGCGGAAAAGCAGAGGCATTTGGGTTCAGACTAACAATACATTATAAGCAGTGCCAAAAGGTAGTCTTCAAAATCTCCCTCTATGTCTTGCTTTAAACTACACATTACAAACATCCACTGCGACACACCAGAGCTTTGAATTTAATTGTTTAATAGTGATTTCTGTAGTTTTTTTGAACTCAGCAGAACATTACATATCCACTTCCAGTGCAGACACGTCAGTGTGGCGCAGTGTTCGAGGAATTCCCACCCATTATCCTGTCCATATTTAGTTTTATGTTACTGGAATTTCACACACGCACACACACACACCTAAAAGTCCTACACCAGTTGTGTGGAGGTAGGCAGCACACAAACTTGGTGTTGTCTCATTTACTCAATTATAGCATTGGTCCGAGCGGGGCCCACACTGCTGGCTGCCTGAGTACTCAGTTGGGGGGCCGAACAGCACATGCTGATAGGAGCAAGCTGGCTGCACCGCGTACTCTTAAAGGGGAACGGCACTCTTTTTAAAAATTCCTTCATGGGAAGCAAGCACCCCTGGCAAGGCCAGTATTTGTTATGCATCCTCAAATTTTCCGAGAAGGTGGTGATGAGCCGTCTTCTTGAACCATTGCACCCACAGTGCTGTTAGGGATAGAGATCCAGGATTTTGACCCAGCGACAGTGAAGAAATGCCAATATAGTTCCAAATCAGAATGGTGTGAGGCTTGGAGGGGAACTTGCAGGTAGTGGTGTTCCCATGTATCTGCTGCCCTTATCCGTCTAGGTGGTAGAGGTTGTGGGTTTGCAAGGCACTGTTGAAGAAGGGTTGGCACGGTGCTGCAGTGCAAGGGAGATGTGGAGCACCAGGGAAGAAGTGGGCTCCAAGGTTCACAGATATGGACAGAAGAGAGGCTATGTTTCCACAGGGGACCAGGAGGCTCGCACGGACCACCCAGGAAGGGAATAGGAGCAGGTGGCTAAGGTGGTTAATGCAAAGAGTCTAGCACCAAGGGCCAAGAAGTGTCATAAGAAGTTTAATGATCTCACCTGTGTAGTCAAGGTTAGTGAATGCATCTTCAAAGGATCTCAGACACACCACCACCAACCTCTTACACTGCTTAATGCACCACACCCCCACTCACCCATCAGCAGTCCCTGACACTCAGGACTCAGACCCAACATCTAGATACTCTACATTACTTACTGAAACTTTGCAATCGCACACATTAGTCTAAAACACCTTAACCAGCAAGTTGGGTGCCCGGACCTTTAAATGACACTAGTGGTGGGGTCCTCTTTAACGTATGAATGTTCATTGGTGAGTTTCAAGTGAATATATTGAACGGACGTGCCTGGGCCAAGCTTGAAAACCATGTGACAAATCAGCTGGCACAGCTGTTTGACCTCACAATCTGGCAGTTGGGAAGCTTCTGGCGGATGCACGGAATGATGCAAGCCCCCTTCCCAACATGGGGCGCCACGCAAACTGTACTGGATGCAGCGTGTACCCCACTCAGAGCATCTGGCTCCAGCAGCACTAGACAGCTCAATTTCACAGCCACTGCCTTTCTCTTCCTCTTTCCCACCCACCCCCCCATCTCAGGTTTCCTGAATTCCAAAGGTCTGAGTGCTTAGCAGGCTCAGCACTTACAAGCATTTTTCTTTTAGGAACTACTGTCATAAATAGAAGCATTCCTACCAGTTGTTCATTACAGTAGAGAAACCAATGTGATATGACAGTCCATTAATAAGGTTCCTGGGATCCCTTTTTTTTTTATAAAATCATTATAGCATTCCTGACCAATACAATTGTGATTTCCCAACCTTGGGAGATACTCTGAGCTGCCTGGAAATGAGTCTGTATCTATAGCCACTGATCCAATTATTGATCTCAGAAAATATTAAATGGCAACTCATTCTGGAGAGTTCATAAGTTGGTTATCAATTCCTTTGATGTTAACTTGTTATTTATTTCGACCTTTTTTCTTTTCTGTCTGGGTCGATCGCTGTTAATAAATGCACTGCATGGTGTGAAGCTCAGCTATACAGATAATAGTCCAAGTTCCATCTCCAGTAAAGAAATCTTGTATTTATATAGTCCTTTTCACAGCTACTGGATGACTCAAAGCGCTTTGCAGCCAATCAAGTACTTTGGCATGTAGTTACTGTTGTATTGTAGGACATGTGACAGCCAATTTGCGCACAGCAAACTCTCACAAACAGCAATGTGATAATGACCAGATAATCTGTTTTTGTGAAGTTGATTGAGGGATAAATATTGGCCAGGACACGAAGATAACTCCCCTGCTCTTCTTCAAAATAGTGCAAGGCATCTTTTGCATCCACCTGAGCAGGTAGATGGGGCCTCGGTTTAACATTTCATCCAAAGGACAGCACCTCCAACAGGGCAGCACTGGAGTAGCAGCCTTGATTTTTGTGTTCTAGCCCGCGAGTGGGACTTGAACCTTGCACCTCAGAGGCGAGAGTGCTACCAACTGAGCTAACAGTTGATAACTATGTGCTGATCCATATGGAAGGCACAACAATCAGCTTCAGCTCCATTCCTCACCACTAACCACCGACTCCTCACTCATAACCATAGAGCCTCGATAACTAGTGACTCCTCACCACCAACTACCGACTCTTACTGAGAAGTTCACATGTAGTCGCTTAAGGCGAAGGTAAAACTGCCCTCAGCTGCGATGCCTTGCCTTTTCCACCCCTCCTCCCACCATAACCAAAGTGCCTGCAGATGATTCTCTTTTATGCTCACGCATAAGAAATGGCCAGCTGGCTATTGAAGGACACATGTCCATGGAATTATATTCCAGCAAGTATCAGTGTCATTATTTCTCTTTGTTCCCCTAAATCTTGTGCTAGAAGCTAGGACAGCCAAAGCAGAGCAGCATAAATATTGATTTATTTTGTAGTTACCCCATACAAGTCCATCTTTGAGGCAGGAGGAGATTGGAATTGGCATCCGGGAGAGGTGCAGTGATGCTACACATTATACATATGTATAACAAAATTCCCTCATGTGGAAAAATCCTGTTCCCTTTAGTTGTGTCTGAACTTTCCTGCCATTTTTGTCAGAAGATGAAAAGTGTAGTGGTGCGAGTCAGAAGGATATTTAAATTTGAACATGAAAGTATATGTATCAATACAGTTTCTCGGCACAAAGAGTCCCAGTCCTCCAAATCTCTTATTTGTTTTGACAGCAGCACTGGTGCACATATAAATGACACAATCCCACCCTCAACACCCAACTGAGCATCCAAACTCTTTCATAGTATCCTTAGCCAGGCCTCTAAACACAACAATATCATAGTATGCATACATACAGCGCTCTGGGTAGGGGGGCAATTTTAACTTTTGGTATAAAATGGGCAATAGTAAATGGATTGTCCATTAGACACCATGCCTATTTCCCCTTCTTTTGACTCTAATAAAAGGAAATTCAGCTATAATATATAATAGGCAGTCAATTCAATATCACCCATTTTACATCATCTCCAAGTTAAAATTATTCCAGCCTGTTCACAGGTGGCCCACATCACTCTATAGATATTGTACTTAACGACTATCAGATACAGTGACAGATCAAGAAAATAAAAAATCAAAACTACGTGTTTTCATGTAGTGAAGAAATGACATAAGAAGAATGCAGGCACGTCACAGGCTCAGAAATGTAGCTCCCTCATGCCTTTAGAATGCAGACATTAGAATTTAGAGTGCACTGGTGGTGAGGGAATGGGTATCTAGGCAGCTATTTGAGACACATGGACAGCTGCAAGATTATCACGTCAGCCCCTTTTCTCCCCACCACACCTTCAACGTATCCTATTCACCATTGTGTTGACAACCCTGCCTACTGGTCAACAAACCAACTCATCCAGTCTACAGTCCTCAACAAATTTAATGCTTGTGGTTTGACATGCCAGGCAATGGCGTCTCCTTTTGATTTTTATTGATTTCAAAATAGAACAATGACTTCAGTCAGGGCAATGGTAAGTACACCAAATTATCAGTATCTCCATGCAAGAGAGAGAGTTAATAAATGTCAGACTGGGTTTCCTCTCCTGATTATGATCCAATGAGCTCTTAGAACATAGAACAGTACAGCACAGTACAGGCCCTTCAGCACACGATGTTGTGCCGAACCTTTAACTTACTCGAGGATCAAACTACCTACATACCCTTCATTCTACTATCATTCATGTACCTATCCAAGAGTCGCTTAAATGTCCCTAATGTATCTGCTTCTACCACCACTGCTGGCAGTGCATTCCATGCACCCACCACTCTCTGTGTAAAGAACCTACCTCTGACATCTCCCCGAAACCTTCCTCCAATCACCTTAAAATTATGCCCCCTGGTGATAGCCCTTTCCACCCTGGGAAAAATTCTCTGACTATCCACTCTATCTATGCCTCTCATCATCTTGTACCCCTCTATCAAGTCACCTCTCATCCTTCTTCGCTCCAATGAGAAAAGCCCTAGCTCCCTCAATCTTTCTTCGTAGGACATGCCCTCCAGTCCAGGCAGCATCCTGGTAAATCTTCTCTGCACCTTCTCTAAAGCTTCCACATCCTTCCGATAATGAGGCGACCAGAACTGAACACAATATTCCAAGTGTGGTCTAACCAGGGCTTTATAGAGCTGCAGCATAACCTCACGGCTCTTAAACTCAATCCCCCTGTTAATGAAAGCCAACACACCATACGCTTTCTTAACAACCCTATCAACTTGGGTGGCAACTTTGAGCGATCTATGGACATGGACCCCAAGATCCCTCTGTTCCTCCACACTACCAAGAATCCTGTCTTTAAGCCTGTATTCTGCATTCAAATTCGACCTTCCAAAATGAATCACTTCACACTTTTCCAGGTTGAACTCCATCTGCCACTTCTCAGCCCAGCTCTGCATCCTGTCAATGTCCCAATGCAACCTGCAACAGCCTTCCACATTATCCACAACTCCAGCAACCTTCATGTCATCGGCAAACTTGCTAACCCAGCCTTCCACTTCCTCATCCAAGTCATTTATAAAAATCACAAAGAGCAGAGGTCCCAGAACAGATCCCTGCGGAACACCACTGGTCACCGAGCTCCATGCTGAATACTTTCCATCTACTACCACCCTCTGTCTTCTATGGGCCAACCAATTCTATATCCAGACAGCCAACTTTCCCTGTATCCCATGCCTACCATGGGGAACCTTATCAAACGCCTTGCTAAAATCCATATACACCACATCCACTGCTCTTCCTTCATCAATATGTTTTGTCACATCTTCAAAGAATTCAATAAGGCTTGTGAGGCATGGATTGCCCCTCACAAAGCCATGCTGACTCTCTCTAATCAAACCATGCTTTTCCAAATAATTATAAATCCTGTCTCAGAATCCTCTCCAATAATTTACCCACTACCGACGTAAGACTGACTGGTCTATAATTCCCAGGGTTATCCCTATTCCCTTTCTTGAACAAGGGAATAACATTTGTCACCCTCCAATCATCTGGTACTACTCCAGTGGACAGCGAGGACGCAAAGATCATCGCCAAAGGCGCGGCAATCTCTTCCCTCACTTCCCAAAATATCCTTGGGTATATCCCGTCTGGCCCCGGGGACTTATCCGTACTCATGTCTTTCAAAATTTCCAGCACATCCTCCCTCTTAACCTCAACCTGTTCGAGCATATCAGCCTGTTTCACGCTGTCCTCACAAACGACCAGGTCCCTCTCACTAGTGAATACTGAAGCAAAGTATTAATTTAGGACCTCCCCTACCTCCTCCGACTCCAGGCACAAGTTCCCTCCACTCTCCCTGATCGGCCCTCCCCTCACTCTGGCCATCCTCTTGTTCCTCACATAAGTGTAGAACGCCTTGGGATTTTCCTTAATCCTACCCGCCAAGACTTTTTCATGTCCCCTTCTAGCTCTCCTAAGTCCATTCTTCAGTTCCTTCCTGTCTATCTTGTTACCCTCTAGAGCCCTGTCTGATCCTTGCTTCCTCAACCTTAAGTAAGCTTCCTTCTTCCTCTTGACTAGCTGTTCCACATCTCTTGTCATCCAAGGTTCCTTCACCCTACCATCCCTTCCCTGCCTCATCGGGACAAACCTATCCAGCAGTCGCAGCAAGTGCTCCCTAAACAACCTCCACATTTCTGTCGTGCATTTCCCTGCGAACATCTGTTCCCAGTTTATGCTCCCCAGTTCCTGCCTAATAGCATTGTAATTCCCCCTCCCCCAATTAAATATTTTCCCATCCGTCTGCTCCTGTCCCTCTCCATGACTATAGTAAAGGTCAGGGAGTTGTGATCACTATCACCGAAATGCTCTCCCACCGAGAGATCTGCCACCTGGCCTGGTTCGTTGCCAAGCACCAAGTCCAACATAGCCTCCCCTCTAGTCGGCCTATCTACATATTGAGTCAGGAAACCTTCCTGGACACACCTGACAAAAACTGCTCCATCCAAACTATTTGCACTAAGGAGGTTCCAATCAATATTAGGGAAGTTGAAGTCACCCATGACAACAACCCTGTTACTTCTGCACCTTTCCAAAATCTGCCTCCCAATCTGTTCCTCTGTGTCTCTGCTGCTATTGGGGGGTCTATAGAAAACTCCCAATAAAGTGACTGCTCCTTTCCTGTTTCTGACTTCCATCCATAATGACTCAGTAGACAAACCCTCCTCGACGACCTCCCTTTCTGCAGCTGTGATAGCATCCCTGATTAGCAATGCCACTCTCCCACCTCTTTTACCTCCCTCCCTATTCCTTTTGAAACATCTAAACCCCGGAACAACCAACATCCATTCCTGCCCCTGTGATATCCAAGTCTCCGTATTGGCTACAACATCGTAGCTTCAAGTACTGATCCATGCTCTAAGTTCATCACCCTTATTCCTGACACTTCTTGCGTTAAAATAAATACACTTCAACCCATCATACTGGCTGCAACTTAGCCCTGTCAACTGTCTACCTTCCTCACAGACTCTCTGCACTCTGTATCTGCCTGTTCAACAGCTACCCAATCCACTGATCCGTAGCTCCGGTTCCCATCCTCCTGCCAAACTAGTTTAAACCCTCCCGAAGAGCTCTAGCAAACCTCCCGCCCAGGATATTGGTGCCCCTCCAGTTCAATGCAACCCGTCCTTCTTGTACAGGTCCCACCTTCCCCAGAAGGTATCCCAATGATCCACATATCTGAAGCCCTCCCTCCTACACCAACTCTGTAGCCACGTGTTCAGCTGCACTCGCTCTCTGTTTCTAGCCTCACTAGCACGTGGCACCGGTATCA
Source organism: Heterodontus francisci (assembly GCF_036365525.1). Lineage (NCBI taxonomy): Eukaryota > Metazoa > Chordata > Chondrichthyes > Heterodontiformes > Heterodontidae > Heterodontus > Heterodontus francisci. The sequence continues at coordinate 32,446,543 of NC_090375.1, forward strand.
ATCCTGAGATTACTATCCTGCTCGTCCTGCCTTTTAGCTTCCAACCTAACTCCCTATATTCGCTTTTCAGGTTCTCATCCCTTTTCCTGGCTATGTCGTTGAGAGGGGATCAGACTCAGTGTTGATGACCATTGCAGTCAAATAGTCTGCTTTGCTAACCCCAACTGTCTCGGCTCCCACTTGAAGACTAAGTACCACAAAGATGCCGATGTCTCCTTGGGACTCTATTCCAACATGAGTCACTGTCTTCGAGAAAGGAAGCTATCCATTATAAAGACAAAAATAAAATCAACGTGCACTGCACTATGACAAGTTACATGGGGTACAGCAGAATAAAGAGATAAATGTTTTCGAACTCCATTAGCATGAAATTATACCCTGAATTTTGGCACACAGATACTTACAACATTCGTATGGAATTCTTTCAACCATATTTAAAAAGGAGGAAACTGGTTCGTGCTTCAGTTAAATAGCAGACACAGGAACTTCAACATTCATGAGCTAATATTCACACAGCTTAATTTGAAGGCTAATGTTTAATTTTCTGACAACAGCCAGAAATGAGAAGTTGCATAGAATTCACAGCAGAGAAGCTGGCCATTTGGCCTAATAGGCCAGTACTTAAGTTTCAAAGGAGCCCTCTCCCACCCTATTTCATCTAACCCTATCAGCTTAACCCTCTATTCTTTTCTTCTTTGGCCTCCTTGTCTCGAGAGACAATGGGTAAGTGTATGGAGGTGGTCAGTGGTTTGTGAAGCTGCGCCTGGAGTGGCTTTCAAGGCCAATTCTAGAGTGACAGACTCTTCCACAGGCGCTGAATATAAAATTGGTCGTCAGGGCTGTTACACAGTTGGCTCTCTCCTTGCACTTCTGTCTTTTTTCTTGCCAACTGCTCAGTCTCTTTGACACGCCACTCTTTAGCCCCACCTTTATGGCTGTCCGCCAGCTCTGGCAATCACTGGCAACTGACTCCCACGACTTGTGGTCAATGTCACAGGACTTCATGTCGTGTTTGCAGATGTCTTTAAAGTGGAGACATGGACGGCCGGTGGGTCTGATACCAGTGACGAGATCGCTGTACAATGCATCCTTGGGGATCCTGCCATCTTCCATGTGGCTCACATGGCCAAGCCATCTCAAGCACCGCTGACTCAGTAGGCTGTATATGCTGAGGATGTTGGCCGCCTCGAGGACTTCTGCATTGGAGATACGGGTCCTGCCACCTGACGCCAAAGATTCGCCGGAGTCAGTGAAGATGGAATTAGTTGAGATGTCGCTCTTGCCTGACATACGTTGTCCAGGCCTTGCTGCCATAGAGCAAGGTACTGAGGACACAGGCTTGATACACTTGGACATTTGTGTTCCGTGTTAGTTCGCCATTTTCCCACACTCTCTTGGCCAGTCTGGACATAGCTGCGGAAGCCTTTCCCATGCACTTGTTGATTTCTGCATCGAGAGACAGGTTACTGGTGATAGTTGAGCCTAGGTAGGTGAACTCTTGAACCACTTCCAGAGCGTGGTCACTGATATTGATGGATGGAGTATTACTGACGTCCTGTCCCATGATGTTCGTTTTCTTGAGGCTGACGATTAGGCCAAATTCGTTGCAGGCAGCCGCAATCCTGTCGATGAGTCTCTGCAGACACGCTTCAGTGTGAGGTGTTAATGCAGCATCGTCAGCAAAGAGAAGTTCCCTGATGAGGACTTTCCGTACTTTGGTCTTCGCTCTTAGACGGGCAAGGTTGAACAACCTGCCATCTGATCTTGTGTGGAGGAAAATTCCTTCTCCTGAAGCCTTGAACGCATGTGAGAGCAGCAGGGAGAAGATGATCCCAAACAGTGTAGGTGTGAGAACACAGCCCTGTTTCACACCATTCAGGATAGGAAAGGGGTCTGATGAGGCGCCGTTATGCTGAATTGCGCCTTTCATATTGTCATGGAATGAAGTGATGATACTTAGTAGCTTTGGTGGACGTCTGATCTTTGCTTGTAGTCTGAAGAGACCACATCTGCTGACGAGGTTAAAGGCTTTGGTGAGATCTATGAAAGCAACATAAAGGGGCATCTGTCGTTTGCGGCATTTCTCCTGTAGCTGGCGAAGGGAGAACAGCATGTCAATGGTGGAACTCTCTGCTCGAAAGCCACACTGTGCCTCATGTACTTAGCTAGCTTCCGCTAGTTCTAAACGTCAAAGACAGGATCAGGAGCAGCAACACGCTGCGTTGCACAGCGGTAGCATGTCACTCATACGTGTGACTCAGTAAACAGCAAGGTCCCAATCTTAGTCTTCCCCAATTTGCTGGTCCTTCAAAGCCAGGTTTGACATCACATGACCATTACTGTTTGATTTGCCTTGTCCTCCCTCTCTCCTTCACTTTGAAGGAAAGGAGTAGAGAGAGATGAAGCTGAGAGGAGAGGAGAAGCGAGGAGAGGAGAGGACAGAGAACCACCAAAACAGAGTTCATCTGCTCCACTGCAGTAGAGAGACAGTGGGTAATGCAAAAACCTGCTCGTGGAAGCTCATACCAGTGTTTATTGTGACTGCGAGAGCTGTTAGCTGCTGTGGGCCAAGAATGTTGTTTTCACACGACTGGTTTATAAAATCTCTTGGCCAGTAGTGACAAACCAGGGGCTAGAAGTGGAGATCATGACTTTTCAAATAACCAAGCTGTTTCTGTATTATACCCCAGTGCAAATGGGGTCCAAAAATTATTTCTTCTTCAATTTCTGTAATATGAAATGGCCAAGAGAAAGATCCTTCTTAGTACTATGCTACTGATTATACTGGGGAACCCCCTTCTCCCACAGCGACGACAATTCTCCAATATGTTGACTAGTTCTTAAAATAAACTGCTTTTTACTTTTTTTAAAAAAAGTCATTAACACATTGTTACTAAAGTGTTTAAAAGGGATGTTTTGTGTCATTAATATCGTGTTACTGATAATTTTATCTTTATCTTATAGTGAGTTTGGGCATTACTGTGCATCAGTTGAAGGACAGGGTCTCCATTCAGCACTGTTGGCCTTTCCACCCAGCAGAACTTTTTTGCCAGGAGCACTGCTATAAATCTAGATCAAACAAGCAAATGAGGGGGGGAAAAAAAAAGACCACATTGCTTCTTTCAGTCACAATTATTTTGGACATTTACTTTGATCCCATTACTGTGATGTGGAAAGAGAGTTGGAAAACTTGTGATCTGACACAGCACAAATCTAAAAGCAACAAGAAAGTATGCAGTCGACTACTGATATTATTTGAAAACAGGAATCAGATTTTCACCCTGCCTGTCTCATGTTACCTGCATCCTATCAGGTTTTTGTTAGAGGAATTTCTGTCTAAACTAAGCTTCTTAGAAGGCGAGTTATCAGTCTGACAAGAGAGAGACAAAACTGTGATATTGTGTTTAGTGACAGATGATTGCAGACTCTTTAAATTTAGTGTCTCTGAATAGGGAAAGGGGAAGAAAAAAATCAAAACTGTCTTGTGACCACAACCCAGTGATCCTTCCTTGCTGGAAAGTGTCTGTGTGCAGATAATGGTGAGGGCATTATCAGGCCAGGCTGTTGCCTATGGAACAGTATAACAGCACTTGCAGGTTTTTATTCATAACCAAGATGCTTGTCAAGATACTTTAGGGTGGGGGCCCAAAGCCCCAGCAAGAGTCAGGGTCTTCAGGAGGAAAAGAGAGAATATTTTTTAAAAAAACTTGCATTGATATAACACCTTTCATGACCTCAGGACATCCCAAAGCGCTTTACAGCCAATGAAGTGCTTTTGAAGTGTTGTAACATGAGAACCGTGGCAACAAATTTGGACACAGCAAGCTCCCACAAATAGCAATGTGATAAATGACCACACAATCTCTTTTTTGAGATGTTGAGGGTTAAGTATTGGCTAAGACACCATGGATAACTCCCTGGCTCTTCTTTGAAAGGGGAATTCATGGGATCTTTTAAATCCACCCGAGAGGGTAGACAGGGCCTCAGTTTAACATCTTACCCGAAAGATGGGTGTCTCATCCAAAAGAGAACTACAGCCACAGTTTTGGGCTACTACTGGGTGGTGGGTCATAGGTTCAGTGTAACCGACTGAACACAATGTGACTCCTCAAATCTTAGCAGTGCTATCGGGTGGAGCTCTGCAGGTATGAATTTATCTTGGGCAAAGTGCAAAACGGTATCAGATCAGCTGCCCGTTACACGAGTGCTTGATGTTCCATTGCGGTCAACGGAATTAAATTTCAGGTGCTGCATATAAATGGGCAGTCAAACCAATACTGCCCATTTTGCGTCACCGCCTGTGATTAATTTCTACCCCTAGATGCTTTCCCCATGAGGAGACAGACAAGAGAGGGGGGGGAAAAAAAAAAACTTACAAAAAGCAGGGTGAAAAAGAAGTTGATGCTGCAGCAAATGCAGACACAGCCTACATCGCAGTCTGAACTTGCACGTACGCACTCCTTGCTAACAGGCAGCCACGATTTCAGAAAGCCATGTTCCTGACTAGAATCAAATGTGTCTGCAAACTCTGGCCAACACCTAAGTGGATTATTTCTCAGAGGTTAATTAGAAAATGAATGGTATCTTTTATCTGCCTGGTTACATTATTTCCTGCCAAATAAGTAAACGTATTCAGCTGGAAGCTCCAGCCACTGTCCAGATTTTCCCACAACAGCCACCTACCTCCCACACTAACCCCCTGATTACATTTGATACTTTAAATGGTAAATGATCGCATTCTACACAAGCTGATGTAAAATAACAATTCCCATGAGGAACATGCTGATATTCCCTGTCCAAGCTCATACATCATTCAGCTGATTTGCTGTTTCTGGAATCCTGCTGTGCACAAATTTGAGACAGTGTTTGGGTAACAACAGAAGAGCCAATATTTCAGAAGTAATTAGAGGTGAAGCACTTTTGGACAGTCAGAAGTGGCATGGTACTATAAATACCAGTTTTTTCATCTACATTAATTTCAGTCGCACTGAACCCAATTGTCTACCTTATTTACACTTCCAGAAGAAGCCAACATTTATCTACCTAACCAAAATACAGCAGTATAAAATACAGGGCTGGGATTGCAAAAATGAAACAATTGAAGTTTTTTTTTGAACCTTTGATGAAGTTTGCACAATTGAATAGACAGTAAACGAACGATCGCCTGGGTAGGATGGAAACCAATGGAAGCAGTGAAGTAGCAAGGGCTGAATTTTGTCAACGCAGCAAGGGTCCAGACGACAGGATGGAAAGCCAGGGACAACCCTGCCTCGGCTGTTTGAGGGACCCTCAGCCCCATTTTATTTTAAAGAGACAGGAGCCTGCCTCCAAGAGCTGCCAGCCAATCGGAGGGTCGGCAGCTCTTCAGTCTCAGCAGCGCCACAGGGAGCCATGACCACTGCAGGGACTACAGCTGTCAAAAATGGACACTGACCTCCCCACAAGGCAAGTAGGGTCAGGTTGGTTCCGCAGGGTTGTCCATTGCCGCCTGTTCAGGAGCCCCTACCAGCCCCACAGGGAAGCCAGCAGGTTTTACTGCACGATCTCCCCACGTGGCATGGGACCCACCAGCCATTGGTAAAATGCCAGCGGCATTGGGAAGAGGCCCTTAAGTGGCCATTTAAACAAACCTCAATTGGCCTCCGCCTTCGCCATCACTGATAAAAATTTCGGGGCGTTGGGAAGGCGATGGTCCTTCCCTCACCATTATATAGCACACCCCCATCTCCCGACCCATTCTAGAGGGCTAGTAAAATTCAGGCCCAAGTGTGCATTCCACAACATCTACCTCTTGCCTGACTTAATTCTGGCATTGCGATATTGTTTCATTAACCCTTGTCCCAAAAGTCAATCCAATTTTTTTTTTCTTTCATGGGACATGGGCATTGCTGGCAAGCCAGCATTTGTTGCCCATCCCGAATTGACCTTGAACTGAGTTGGCTTGCTAGGCCATTTCAGAGGGCAGTTACGAGTCAACCACATTGCTGTGGGTCTGAAGTCTCATGTAGGCCAGACCAGGTAAGGAGGCAAATTTCCTTCCCTAAATGACATTAGTGAACCAGATGGGTTTTTACAACAATGATTGTTTCATGGCGCCATTACTGAAACTAGATTTCAATTCCAGATTATTTTAATTAATGCATTGAATTTAATTAATTGAATTTAAATTCCACCAGTTGCCCTGGTAGGATTTGAACCCATGTCCCCAGGGCATTAGCCTTGGCCTTTGATTACAATCCAGGGACATTACCACTACGCCACTGTTTCCCCCTATATCCTATTGGATCCAACAGGACAAAACAACTCCGGGTTCCTCCCACTGCTAAAGACTTGGAGGTTGATAGGTAAATTGGCCATTGTAAATTGCCCTTAATGTAGGTAGGAGAATGGTAGGGAATATGGGAGTAATGTAGGAGGGGATGTGGTAGGGAATATGGGATTATAGTATAAATGGGTGGTTGATGGTCGGCGTAGACTCAGTGGGCCGAAGGGCCTGTTTCAGTGCTGTATCTCTCTATAAATCTATCTCTCCACATAGGATAATAAATTTCAAACTATAAACACTAATAACTGCTTGAAATTTTCCACTTAAATATTTAAAATCTTATAATTGACTTCAAAGCTGTTGGCACAATTCTAACCAGTAGGTAATGCAGAAAACTGCCAAGATGACAATTAATATCAACACTTTTTGTTTAATACAATTAGCAACACAACAACCAATTAATATTTTTCAGTGAATTAATTCTCAAATGACAATTCATATGCAGAATAAATGTTTTAAAACCTCAAAAAGCTGAAGCATAAACCTCCCCTTGCAATCAGCAGCAGAATCATTGCCACAAATAGAAGCCCTAATGTTTCCATTCCACTGAGCATTTGGGCTGCTTTTGCAATGCACACTTCATGCCCTAGTGGACCCCGGCTTTAATCAAACAGACTCAGCCTCCGCTCCCACGGGCTCCACTAAACTGTTTCCTTAACATAGGAGCATTTCATCATAAATACTGCCCCTTTAAGCACTGTCTGGAAGGCCTTTGTCCTTCACCAACAGCATAAGAAAATTAAATGCGATCTATTATATCTAATCAGAAAAAAACTGTTACAATGCAGCTGCTACTTTCTTCAGCTCATTTTACTAAAGTGCTGCCAAAGTCAAAACCAGGGATCGATCACGCACACTTACTTGTTATGTTTTTCACTGCTGCTGCACATTTTGATTTTCTAAATGGTTTTCATTAAGCTCTCAATGGATTTCAGCTCTGTATTCAAAATTAAAATGACCCTTTATTTTCCCTCTTCACGATACGAGAGGATCATGAACTCTGGTGCATAAAACCAATTTGGGCCGGGTTCAAAAGAAACTTCATGCTTTCGATTTTCAGGCTATCATTATTTACCAGCTCTTGAAGGTTTTAGTGTTTAACTTCTTGTCAGAGCTTTCTTGCCTTTAGGTGTTTCATGCACAACGTCACTTTGATCATGAAATAGAGAAAGAAAATGCTGGAACTGAAGAGCATTGCGTAAAGAGGGGAAAAAAAGGTTCATGTTTTGAGTATAAATCGGTCATGAAAGGCCAACTCCCAAAACAACTCAGTTGCTGACAGACCTGTTTATTGGCCTCATTTCTATTTTTATTTCAGATTTTATTGCAGTTAATCTTTTATATCTGTTTTTATTGTGAAGGTCCCCTTTCCCTTAATAGAAAACGAACATCTTATCAAAAGCCAACAACACTCCTTACTGTATTTTGAATATCCTTGAAACACTACACTGGGGCTACTGGAATTTAAAAAGCAATGTTTCAAACTCCTTTGGGATTCTACTAACTTTAGCTGTACCCATTCTTTGACTTGTCACCATTAATAATGCACCTTTACCCCTGGATGAAGAACAGAAATTAACTCAACCTTTACAGCTCTTTTAATTATACTTTAGCTGTGCTATTTGCTTCTGTATTTCAGTCGGGTGGAATGTTCACACAAATTAGCCATGTTGTATGGTATCCTATTAAATAGTTTGGCATTGTCCGATTTTGTAGAAAGTTCACCACTTCAGTGTGTTCAAGTTAAATAACAGGCTCATTGAAACATCATCTGTGTCAGTGGAAAGTAGGTTCAGCTTCCCATTGATGCCAACAGTTCAATATTTCGCTGCAATGTCACTTGAATCAAGTTTAAGCAAGTAGCTTGAGACTACCTCGGTCTTGCACTGTTTCAGCTATACACTGGCTCCAGTCTGACTGTGGTGCAACAAGCTTAAAACAAATCCCTAGTGGTACGATGGTCCCTCTACAAATTTCTCAAATGTACTGAGCTCTGTTTTTCAATTAGCACAGAGCAACGCAGAGCCATCATAACTTTGTCCTGCTCATTCTGTGCCTTCCTATATAGATACTGATCTCCACCAGTACCCATTGTAAAAATATGCCCTTTTGGCAAATTATTCCAGCTGAATTTCAATTTAATACTCACTTATTACTAAATGTACACACCCTCAGGCTTTTAATTGTTAAAAAAAATCAAGATAAGAAATACAAGCTATTAGAAATCAATCAACAACACAGTAATTTTTAATCTTATTAGTGAGAGGAACAAACTTGTTTTTATATAATGCCTTTCACAACTCCAGAACATCCCACCACCGCCCCCTCCCTCCCCACCCCCACCCGCCTTACCCTAGTTGTGTTGCTATGGGAAAGAAGCAACTAGGGAAGCTTCCTCAGTGGGATGGGGAGGTGGGGAGGGGAAAAGAGAGAGAGAGAAAGAGAGATCACTAAAAATCAATGGTTTTACCAGAAGCCTGAGAGTCACATCAGTCAGAGTAAAGTACCAAGAGGCCTCAAAGACAATTCTGGTAGGAAAATATTTTACAGCCACACCCCTCCACAGTAAGTGCCACTATTCAGTTTCTTCATTTAACCTTCATTATTCATTTAAAAACTTGTATTCCTTCACCTGGAATAATAATTCTTATTTGTTCTGTGGGATCAATCTCAACTCCAAGTGACATATCTTCAGTTATCCCCATCACCTTTAGTGAGAAAAATCCATCTAAACAGTTACTTGCATGGCTGAATGTCCAATGGCAAGGCACTTTTCTTTGGCCTCTTCATGAGGTCCCCACCAGAACTAATCTTCAGCCAATTCAATTCTCTCCAAGTGACCAAAATTGAATGAGCGCACTGGATATAGTGGAGGCTGTAAGATGTGACTACATCCCAGTTGTAGTGCTGAAGACTTTTGCTCAAGAACTGCCCGCGCCTCTAACCAAGGTGTTCCAGTATGACTACAGCACTGGCATTTACCTGAAAAAGTAGAAAATTATCCAGCTACATCCAGTTCAAAAACAGCAGGACAAATCCAATCTGGCCAACAACTGCCCCATCAACCTACTCTCAATCAGCAGCAAAGTGATGGAAGGTGTCATCGACATGCTGTCAAGCAGTGCTTACTCACCAATAATCCACTCCCCAACGTTCAGTTTAGGTTCTGCCAAGACCACTCAGCTCCATTCCTCATTACAGTCCAAAGACGGACAAAAGAGCTGAATGGCAGAGGAAGTGAGAGCAAACGCCCAATGCATCAAGGCAGCATTTGATTAAATGTGGCATCAAGGAGACAAAGTAAAACTGAAAGTCAATGGGAATCAAGGGGAAATCTCTCCATTGGTTGGAGTCATACCTAGCACAAAGAAAGATGATTATGGTTGTTGGATCCAGCCTCAGGAGTTCCTCAGGGCAGTGTCCTAGACCCAACTTTCTTCAGCTGCGTCATCAATGACCTTCCCTCCATCATAAGGTCAGAAGTGGGGATGATCGCTAATGTTTGTGCAGTGTTCAGATCCATTTGCAATTCCTCAGATAATGAGGTATTCTATCCCCGCATACAGCAAGATCGGGACAGCATTCATAGAGACATCGAGTCATAGAGTTATACAGCACAGAAACAGGCCCTTCAGCCCATCGTGTCCGTGCCAGCCATCAAGCACCTAGCTATTCTAATCCCATTTTCCAGCACTTGGCCCGTAGCCTTGTATGCAATGATGTTTCAAGTGCTCATCTAAATACTTCTTAAATGTTGTGATGGTTCCTGCCTCTACCACCCCTTCAGGCAGTGCGTTCCAGATTCCAACCACCCTCTGGGTGAAAACATTTTTCCTCAACTCCCCTCTAAACCACCCGCCCCTTACCTTAAATCTATGCCCCCTGGTTATTGACACCTCCGCTAAGGGAAAAAGTTTCTTCCTATATAACCTATCAATGCCCCTCATAATTTGTATACCTCAATCATGTCCCCGCTCAGCCTTCTCTGCTCCAAGGAAAACAACCCTAGCCTATCCAGTCTCTCTTCATAGCTGAAATATTCCAGCCCAGGCAACATCCTGGTGGATCTCCTCTGCACCTTCTCCAGTCCAATCACATCCTTCCTCTAGTGTAGTGCCCAGAACTGTACACAGTACTCCAGCTGTGGCCTAACTAGCGTTTTATACAGCTCCATCATAACCTCCTTGCTCTTATATTCTATGCCTCGGCTAATAAAGGCAAGTATCCCATATGCCTTCCTAACCACCTTATCTACCTGTTCTGCTGCCTTCAGTGATCTATGGAGAAGTACACCAAGGTCCCTCTGACCTTCTGTACGTCCTAGGGTCCTACCATCCATTGTATATTCCCTTGCCTTGTTAGTCCTCCCAAAATGCATCGCCTCATATTTCTCAGGACTAAATTCCATTTGCCACTGCTGCGCTCATCTTACCAGCCCATCTGTACCCTCCTATAATGTAAGGCTTTCCTCCTCACTATTTACAACACCACCAATTTTCGTGTCATCTGCAAACTTATTGATCATACCTCCTATATTCAGGTCTAAATCATTAATGTACTCTACAAACAAGGGTCCCAGCACCGATCCCTGTGGTACACCACTGGTCACAGGCATCCACTCGCAAAAACAACCCTCGACCATCACCCTCTGCCTCCTGCCACTAAGCCAATTTTGGATCCAATTTGCCAAATTGCCCTGGATCCCATGGGCTCTTACCTTCTTAATCAATCTCCTATGCGGGACTTTATCAAAAGCCTTACTGAATTCCATGTAGACTAGATCAACTGCTTTTTCCTCATCTACACATCTGGTCACCTCTTCGAAAAATTCAATCAAGTTAGTTAGACATGTTCTCCCCCTGCCAAAGCCATGCTGACTATCTCGGATTAATCCCTGCCTCTCCAAGCGGAGATTAATTCTGTCCCTCAGAATTTTTTCCAATAGTTTCCCAACCACTAATGTTAGACTCACTGGCCTGTAATTACCTGGTTTATCCCGGCTACCCTTCTTGAATAATGGTACCACATTTGCTGTCCTCCAGTCCTCTGGTACCTCTCCTGTGGCGAGAGAGGATTTGAAAATTTGTATCAAAGCACCTGCTATCTCCTCCCTTGCCTCACATAACAGCCTGGGATACATCTCATTTGGGCCTGGGGATTTATCCACTTTTAAGCCCTCTAAAACAGCTAATTCTTCCTCCCTTTCAATGCTAATATGTTCAAGCATATCACAATCCCCCTCCCTGATCTCTACACCAACATCGTCCTTCTCCATAGTGAACACAGATGAAAAGTAATCAATCATTCAAATCATTCAGGCTTGGGCTAAGTGGCAGGTAATCTTTATGCCACACAAGTGCTGGGCAATGATCATCTCCAATGAGAGTGAGTTTAACCACCTCCCTTGGCATTCAATGGTATTACCATCATTGAATTCCCCACCATCAACATCCTGGGGGGGGGGGTGGAGGAGGTCACCATTGAACAGAAACTTACCTGATCTGCCCCAAATAACATGGCTATTAGAGCAGCCTGACACTGGTTACTCTGCAGACACCGACTTGCCTCCCGACTCCCCAAAGCCTTTCCACAATCTGCACAGCACCAGTCTGGAGTATGAAGGAATACTCTCCACTTGTCTGGATGGGTATTGCTCCAACTCAAGGAGCTTGACACCATCCAGGTTAAAACAGCCTGCTTGATTGGCACCCCATTTACCAACTTAAGTATTCACTCCCTCCAACGTCAGTGCACCATGGCAGCAGGGTAATAGCATCTGCAAGATGCACTGCAGCAACTCGCCAAGGCTCCTACAACAGCACTTCCAAACCCTCAACCCCTGCCACCCAGGGGAACAAGGGTAGCAGGCATATGCAAATTCCACCACTTACAGGTTCCCCACTATCCCTGCCTTCATAGTCGCTGGGTCAAAATCCTGGAACTTCCAACTTAACAGCACCATTGGAGTACCTTCATCACACTGACTGCAGCAGTTCAAGGCCACCACCACCTTCTCAAGGCCAATTACAGATGGGCAATAACTGTTGGTCTTGCCAGTTACACCCAAATCCCATGCGCAAATATTTTTCTGCAAAACTGAAAATTCTTCACAAACTATTTAATATTTGACTTTTATTATGCAAAAAAATGGGAAAAGCTGGCCCTCGCCAATATAGGGGCAGTACTGGACTGAATCCTAGGGAATGAAGCAGGACAAGTGGTAGAAGTGTCAGTGGGGGAGCATTTCGGGAATAGTGACCATAATTCTAAGATTTAAGGTAGTTATGGAAAGGACAAAGATGGACCGGAAATAAAGGAACCAAATTGTGGGTAGGCAGATATCAACTTTATAAAACAGGATCTGGCCAAGTGGACTGGGAACAGCTACTTGTAGGAAAGTCTACATCGGACCAGTGTGAGTCATTTAAAGAGGAAATAGAGAGAGTTCAGGGCCAACATGTTCCCATAAAGGTGAAGGGTAGGACCAACAAGTCAAGGGAACCTTGGATGTCAAGGGATATAGAGGATTGGATCTGGAAAAAAAAGGAGGCTTACTGCAGATTCAGGGGGCTGAAAACAGCGGAGGCCCTAGACGAGTACAGAAAGTGTAGGGGGGAATTTAAAAGGTTATTAGGAGAGCAAAGAGGGGGCATGAAAAAACACTGGCAGGCAAGATAAAGGAAAATCCCAAGGTGTTTTATGTGTATTAAGGGCAAGAGGATAACCAGGCAAAGAGTAGGGCTTATTAAGGACCAAAGTGGTAATGTATGTGTGGAGCCAGAGGATGTAGGTGAGGTTTTAAATGATTACTTTTCATCTGTGTTCACTATGGAGAAGGATGATGTAGGTGAAGAGATCAGGGAGGGGGATTGTGATATAGTCAAACAAATTAGCATTGAAAGGGAGGAAGTATTAGCTGTTTTAGTGGGCTTAAAAAGTGGATAAATCCCCAGGCCCAGATGAGATGTATCCCAGGCTGTTATGTGAGGGAAGGGAGGAGATAGCAGGGGCTCTGACACAAAATTTCAAATCCTCTCTGGCCACTGGAGAGGTGCCAGAGGACTGCAGGACAGCAAATGTGGTACCATTATTCAAGAATGGTAGTAGGGATAAACCAGGTAATTACAGGCCAGTGAGTCGAACATCAGTGGTAGGAAAACTATTGGAAAAATTCTGAGGGACAGGATTAATCTACACTTGGAGAGACAGGGATTAATTAGGGATAGTCAGCATGTCTTTGTCAGGGGGAGATCATGTTTAACTAACTTGATTGAATTTTTCGAGGCGGTGACTAGATGTGTAGATGAGGGTAAAGCAGTTGATGTAGTCTACATGGAATTCAGTCAGGCTTTTGATAACGTCCCGCATGGGAGATTGATTAAGGTGGTAAGAGCCCATGGGATCCAGGGCAATTTGGCAAATTGGATCCAAAATTGGCTTAGTGGCAGGAGGCAGAGGGTGATGGTCGTGGGTTGTTTTTGCGAGTGGAAGCCTGTGACCAGTGGTATATCACAGGGATCGGTGCTGGGACCCTTGCTGTTTGTCGTGTACATTAATAATTTAGACGCGAATATAGGAGGTATGATCAGTAAGTTTGCAGATGACACAAAAATTGGTGGTGTCGTAAATAGTGAGGAGGAAAGCCTCAGATTACAGGAAGATACAGATGGGCTGGTAAGTGGGCTTAGCAGTGGCAAATGCAATTTAATCCTGAGAAGTGTGAGGCGATGCATTTTGGAAGGATTAACAAGACAAGGGAATATTAACAATGGGTGGTAAGACCCTAGGATGTACAGAGGGTCAGAGGGACCTTGGTGTACTTGTCCATAGATCACTGAAGGCAGCAGCACAGGTAGATAAGGTGGTTAGAAAGGCAAGTGGGATACTTGCCTTTATTAGCCGAGGCATAGAATATAAGAGCAGGGAAGTTATGATGGAGCTGTATAAAACGCTAGTTAGGCCACAACTGGAGTACTGTGTACAGTTCTGGTTGCCACACTATAGGAAGGATGTGATTGCACTGGAGAGGGTGCAGAGGAGATTCACCAGGATGTTGCCTGGGCTGGAGCATTTCAGCTATGAAGAGAGACTGGTCAGGCTAAGGTTGTTTTCCTTAGAGCAGAGAAGGCTGAGGGGAGACCTGATAGAGGTATACAAAATTATGAGGGGCACAGATAGGGTAAATAGGAAGAAACTTTTTCCCTTAGCGGAGGTGTCAATAACTAAGGGGCATAGATTTAAGGTAAGGGGCGGTACGTTTAGAGAGGAGTTGAGGAAAAATGTTTTACCCAGAGGGTGGTTGGAATCTGGTACACACTGCCTGAAAGGGTGATAGAGGCAGGAACCCTTACAACATTTAAGAAGTATTTAGATGAGCACCTGAAATGCCATAGAATACAAGGCCACGGGCCAAGGGCTGGAAAGTAGGATTAGAATAGATAGGCTTGATGGCCGGCACAGACACAGTGGGCCAAAGGGCCTGTTTCTGTGCTGTATAACTCTGACTCTGTGTAATTAATCTATATATTCCTGTGAGTGTCAAATTTTTAGCCCAATTTTTGAGGCTAAAATTTGTGGGTGAGGGTGGGGTCGACCTTTACACAAATCATATTGTTGAACTTTAAGAAAATAATAGCCACCACCAAGACGGACAGACAGACATAACGTGTCTTGAAAATTTCTGTTTGGGGATGGTTTTCCTCTTAAATAATCACCATTGGCTTTAGCTTTGCCCTGGACATACAAGGAGGAATGACAGTGAATCTAGACTTTTCATGGCCGGTCGTCTTAACTGGTGCTGTTTTTCTCCAATTTTGTGCACAGTTTGATTTGCTGGCATATCAAAATTCAGGGGGCATGTCCGTTTTGTCAATACAAGCCAAACAGTAGCCATTCTTCTCTCGATGTCAGAGTATAAATCAGCGAAATTCAGCTATCATGTTGTCAAATTCAGCCGGTAGACGGCGTGAAATCTCAGTCTTTTGACAAAGTACAAAATTGTGTCTCTGCGTGAACCTGGTACACCAGCCAGCGCCAGCCTTGAAATCTGCTCTGCCAGTTTTCTTTGCTTCTTTCAGGGTGTAGGGTCGGATGGATTACGGGAAAACTATGTATCTATTCTGGTGACATTCACTGACCCATTCTGCAACTTCACCATCTAATTGTGGCCGCTTGCTAGGCTTTCCCCTGTTGGCACTTTTATTCTTTGGCAACTTTACAAGCTATGCAGAAAGCTTTCTCCAATCTCCAGCATTTTTCTGATGCTTCAAAATCTCTTGCTGCCACACAATTATTCACCTTCTCTGCACACACCACGACTTTTAGTTTAAACTGCAGTGTGTATTTGCTGCTCTTCCTTAGCACCATTTTGAAAAAAAAATGTGGATGGCCTAGCTGAATGTTCAGGTATTTATACTAGTGCAAGAGTAGAATGTTCTATCTGCACTCAAAGTGAAGGTCGACTTTTACACATGATATAGGAAAAATGGCCTAAAGTGGCCAGTCGTATTTTAAACGAAATCGACTTTTACATGAGTATATACGGTATTCTATCATGGACTTTCTGCCCATTCTACCAGTTGATTCCCTACTTTAGGGAACACTACTTTCCTTCCCTGACACTGTTTATTTTATTTATTTATTTAGAGATACAGCACTGAAACAGGCCCTTCGGCCCACCGGGTCTGTGCCGACCAAGAACCACCCATTTGTACTAACCCTACAGTAATCCCATATTCCCTATCACCTACCTACACTGGGGTTAATTTACAATGGCCAATTTACCTATCACCTGCAAGTCTTTGGCGGTGGGAGGAAACCAGAGCACCCGGCAAAAACCCACGCGGTCACAGGAAAAACTCCAAACTCCTCACAGACAGTACCCAAAATTGAACCCGGGTCCCTGGAGCTGTGAGGCTGCGGTGCTAACCACTGCGCCACCCACAAATATCTAACCTGCAACCTCACTTCCAACAGATCTCAGTCCAGCTTTATATGTAGAACTAGGCACATGCATGTGTTTTTTGCCATTACAAATTTTTCAGTTAAGCCAGAATCGACTACCCCCTCTGCAAGCTTGTTCCAAAAAAAAAAAGCTGGTTTTAACTCTTCTTCTGGTATCATAGGATAAGAAACCCTTGGAGACTAATCTTAAAGGAATAAAATCCACATTCCACTGAGTCAATCAGATATCAACTATTTCCATTGCAGATGCTGTTATCTGTAGTTAACCACTTCCTAGTTCACCAGAATGGGAGAGAGACTATGCAAAATAGAACACAAACTTACTTACAAAACTAATATCTTCCTGACCAGCCTAGTAATCCCATTATCGAATACAATACCTTACATAATTGTAACTTGCCTGATCAAGAACTGAAAAAATGATCTGGGTGGAGCCTAATGAAACCCAAGCTCCATCATTCCCACACTCGGGAGTTATGATATTCATGCAAATACTTAAGTACTGTTTAAAATAAATGATAAGCCTAGTATCTGTTGAAGCAATATAAAAAAGGTGAAATTGTATTAGGTAACAACTTAGAAAGTTCGTAAAGACCTCCTTGTGTATTAAAAGGGTAACTGGTACCATTCCCCTCTAATTTCATGCTGATGCTGTTGGCCGTTCCTCCAATTGCAAAGTCACACTATTGCTCCCCGCCACCCCCCCCCCCACCCCCCACCCCCCCCCCATTTCCCTTCCAGTTTCCTGTTGGCACTCTCGAGTCATTACAGCAGTACCCAGCTCCACAGCAATGTTATCAGTTCCGATCTCCTGCTGCTCACTCAACTGGAATCCCTGATGTTGAGAATTTTCCGGCCTAGCGTGCAGCAGTGTACAATCACAAAACAGCAAGTCCCACAACAGGAGGTGGGGTAGTGGGGGTGGGGTGTGGCTGGTCAGTGGAGGGACAGATGGAGCTAACTGTGATGCTCCATGTACGTGGGCTGGACACAGATTGTGGGCCATAGTTTGGGCACTCTCAGTGTAGACTTTACCAGGAACAGAGGAGATTAAGAACATATGAACATGCTGCATCTATGAAACACTTGTACTAAACTTTTTTGTTTTAAAAGGCCACCATAATAAGAAAAGATGTGTTTTATTAGCTCAGATTTCAGAACATTGGAACAGAAGTAGGCCATTCAGCTCTTCAAGCCTATTCCACTATTGAATTAGATCACTGCCAATCTGTAGCTCCACTCCATTTGCCTGCATCGATTCTTTGTCTTTTAATACACTCACCCAACAAACAAAAAAATCCATCAATCTCAGCTTCGACATTTCCAATTGATCTAGTTTCAAAAACATTTTGTGGGAGTGCGTTCCAGATTTCCACTATCCTTTGTGTGGAGAAGCTGTTTCTTGATGTTATCCCTAAATGCCCTTGCTCTAACTTCAATGCTTTCTTCTGGACTCCCCCACCAGAGGAAATGGTTTCTCTCTATCTACCCTATCCAATTCCTTCAGTCCAGAATAGAAACATAAGTTAAGAGCCTGCCAATGACATCACTGTTTGAGAATACACTAACGTGTTCAATTATTCTCTATTTTCAATGATTTATCTGAGAGTGTTATTGGCAGCAATATATTTAAAAAACCTTTTCTCATCACCTTTGCTCTTTCACTAAATCAAACTGAATGCTAAAATAAGCAGTAGTGTAAAATCTTAGCTATCCTCTTGCCTTTAAGTTTATTAACTCCAGATCTCCCCCCCACCCCCAAATATTCCTTCCAATCTTCCCTCTTACCTGTTTCTTGGCCGATAGTGGTAATTCCTCTCTGCTGCTGATCGTGTCCCAGAGCCTGCCCTGTCACCCTGCTTCCGCTGATGGTATTGGGGACCTGGAGGAGCTCCCTCTGAACATGCACATTACCCTTCTTGCTCCTTTTCTCCTACTCTCTGTACCATCCGCTACAGATTCAAGCAATTTGAATATCTGTGCCTGATGTGTACATGTACACAAGTGCCATAGTGCTGGCTGAATACAAAACTTGCATTTCTGATTTTCAAACCAGCAAAGTTACTGTGTTGCAAAAGCAGATCATGTGATTAGGGAGGTCATTGCATAAGAATAAGTAGAAACAAATGTACATTTTCCCTGCATCGAAGTTAATTGACACATCAGCAGAAAAAAAAACAGAGTGCTGGAAATACTCAGGTCAGGCAGCGTCTGGAGAGAGAAGCAGAGTTAACGTTTCAGGTCTGTGACCTTTCATCAGAACTTCCACAGTCCTGAAGCCTCAACTCAGTTGCTCTCACCACAGATGCTGCCTGACCTGCTGAGTATTTCTAGCATTTTCAGTTTTTGTCTCAGATTTCCAGCATCTGCAGTATTTTGCTTTTGACACATCACCAGATCCTGTCCTCACCAAAATCAGCTAATCCAACACAGACTAAAGATGAACCTTAGGCATACGCTGATCCATGTGGTTCAGTATTCCACATTGGAATTTAATCGACTGACTGAGCCAAGTAATCATTGGAGCTGAGTTTATTTTCTGAAAAATACTAATAGCAATAGCAAACAGACTTTAAAATCAGCTAAACCATGCTTCATAAAAAACTTACAGCATCTGTACATCAGACCAGAACATTTACGAAAGATGCAGAGGCACCTTACTCACAGGGGAGGAGAGGAGCAAAAGAACACAAATGACCCAGATATTGTGGTTGTAACGACGGTGAAACCATCAGCATTTGCCGTCCTTACAACTGTGAAACTGACAGCAACTTCTGGCATTCACACATGTGTAGTTAAAGGTGGAAATCCAGAAGTTGCTGTCAGTGATTCTCTTGCTCCTCCACAGACTGCTGTGAAGTCCCTGCAGAAAGCAAATCTTTTAGAAAATCACTGAACGGGCAAGAACTTCCCTTTTTATGCCATAATATCACTGTTTTTTAAAAAAACCTCAAAAAGTTACGGCTTGTTAATGAGGTCAAACAGAGTTTTTAAAATGGCTTACTATATTAGAACTACTGTAGAAAAACCCCTCTGGCCCGGGAAAACTAATTTTATATTTGTGTAATGTCAAATTTTTCCATTAGGATAAAATTTCCAGCTTTAATATAATCTTAGAAGCTGAAATATCAAGCATTCAAATATGTATGTCCCAGTTTTTATCCTTTTTGAAATAAATTTTACAGAAATAATCAATGCATTTTACTTCCTGGTTTATTGTCTGAGAATTCTTCAATTCCTCAGGCTGCTTACCCTGCTTGTTGACATCACTGCTGCTGGACTCCTGGAGATCCCTTAGCCTGGTGCCAGATTCTAACAATGTTGGAAAAGGGGAAATCCACACCAGACATCACTAGATCTTAGTGGACACCTTTAAGAGGTCAGCAGCCAGTGTAATTGCTTCACTGCTGACTGCAAAATCCACACTGTTAACTTTATACAGTCTCATTACAGTTACAGAGCTGCATTAGAAGACTATCTGCCTGGAAATCATGTGCAGTTCCAGGCACTTAGAAAAAGGGTTAATAACAAATGGATTGACAAAAACGTAAGGTCCATACACAGGGATTCAAAGCTGTGCTATTTCACCATTAAAGCAGTCTTTGTGATGTTATAAATTACTCATGATATGCATCTTAGTTTCCAGCATTCACCTTACAAATGCAAGCTTTTAATGGCTGCTGCTTCAGCCAATTGAACAACTATGTTCCAATAATCTACTGCTATCTATAAAACTGCAAGATGATGCTCTGCTGACCTGTAACTGTTTCATTAAAAAAAGTCACATCATACCCCAAGACACCCATCAGTCAGGTTCTAGTGCTTTTTGCTTCCTCACTCAATCCATTAGTGGGTCAAAGAGTACATTATAATCCACGTCATAGGGAAAGAAAAACACTCAGCTAGAGCCATGATAATTAAACAGGACAACCTAACCTCCTGATTGTTGTAGTATAGGAGTTGTATTACTGTCTAACAATCTTGTAGTTATAGAAGACAGACGTGCATTTATATAGCACCTTTCATGGCCTCAGGATGTCCCAAAGCGCTTTGCAGCTAAAGTGTAGTCACTGCTCTAATATAGGGAGCACAAGAGTCAATTTGCACACAGCAAGGGACCACAAACAGTGTGCATTAATGACCAAATAATTTGCCTTTTGTTGATGTTGACTAAGGGATAAATACTGGTCAGAGAGAACTTCCCTGTTCTTCAAATAGTGCCATGGGATCTTTTACATTCACCACAGAAGGCAAACAAGGTCTTGGTTGAACATCACCTGAAAGACAGTGCAGTGCTCACTCAGCACTGTACTGGAGTGTTGGCCTAAATGTTACGCTCAATCCTCTGGAGTGAGTATTGAACCTACAATTTTCTGTCTCAGAGGCAAGAATGCTACCATCTGAACCACAGCTGACACTATAATATTTACACCAATAATTTTGTTTAGTTGCTCAAAATAATTTTCTTTTCACACCATTTATCACTTTTAAAAAAAAAATTGTCTAGCTTGCAAATTGTGGGAAATTTAATGCTCTAATACCCTATACCACTTTATGATATATCATGCTTCCCTACACCAAGAATGCTCAATCTTTGCTGAGCAATTAGGGCAAGTTGACAACCAGAAGGCTGGGCATATAAATCCAGAGGAAGGGGTGAATCAGAGTCAAGTCTCCTTGAACACCCCATTTCTCTAGGGTCCTGCTACAGGGAGGAATCAGATCGGAGTCGGTCACCACCTGTCAACCCTCAGACAGTAAATAGGATGTAGCATAGAAAAGGCTGAAAATAGGGCAAAAACACATTCCGACTTTTCTAATAACTTGCACATTATCCCATTATTCCTAATGAATGGCTTTGGCAATTACGTAAGACTGAACCACGGTGGGGGGGGGGGCAATTTTTGAATTCTTTGGGTGCTAAAAAAGGTGGCCAAGATGGGGTCTCAAGTTGAAATACCAGTTTAGTGAGTGTTTAGCACAGGACATAATCGTGGTTGAAGGCAATAAGAGTATTGTGCTACTCCACCTTATAGGAGTTACCAGGAGAAAGGGAGAGCTTGGGCATCTCTTTAGGGGTGCCCCTTGGTATGGGAGGATGATGAAATGAGGCCAAGCAAAGCAGCACCAGCTGCTGCAGGAGAGGGGCAGGAGGGTCCCTCATATACAAGCGGAAGAGGGAGGAGGAGGAAAACAAAAATTGGCAGCCCATTTCATTGCTTAAAGTGGACTACAAAATTCTGCTAATTGGGTCAAGTCTGCTTTGGAGTTGGTGATTCACCCTGATCAGACCTGCACTGTACCCAGCAGGAAGATCTGCAATGGCCTCCAGAGATACACCAGAGAATGTTTTGATATTGATACGACCAGGTGAGCAATGTGTCTAGGGGTCTCTTGCTGTCTTTACCTGGTCTTTTTGTAACAGGATTTAATTTTAAACACTATGTTTTGAGCTCCCCTTTTTGTGAATCCTTGTTCACAGATTCCAATTATAAGACAAAGAAATTAGCATAAACAGGCTTTCTTTGGTTTAAAGCAGAAAGACAATATTTATTGAACCTTAAACTTAAACTCTAATACGGTTCATGCCTACGGTTTTACGCCACACCTAAGCGATATAAACAGACAAAAATAGGGACAGGAAAGAGCAGAAGAAAAGATAAGTAGAACAGTTTGAGGCAATATCTTGTTACTGTTTCCCAAGCTTGCTGTAGTCCTTGATTGAACATATGGTCTTGTGTTTCGTTAGGGACCAGTATTAGTCTTCTGAAAACCTTGTTCACGGAGGAAACCTTTTCTCTCTCTCAGTTTACGTGTCTTCAATGGTTTCGGTTCCCTGAGATGAACAGGCAGGCAGACAGGCAGGAGAGGAGATGTCAGTCCACCAGCACATCGCGTTCTCTTCCAGTCCTTTGCTGGGAGTTCAAATTCAAAAAAACTCCCAGGTTGCCCAGCAGGTTAGTCATGTGACTAGCTCCTTATATGGAACAGTTTCTCCTGCAAGGTTTGTGGATTGTACCTTAGCAGTCTTTGGAATGCTAGGTCCCCCCACCTTCAACGTCTAGTAATCAATTGTTGGTTGAATGAGTCAGGGCATGCCCCTTTGTCCCAATACTGTCAGGTACCATGGAAATATCTTTCCGGTCAGGGGCTTGCAATTTTAAGTTTTAATGTTCATGTGGCGAAATCCTGTGTGCCTCAATCTTGGCAGGTGGGAGGTTTGCCTGACAGTATGTAAAGCAAATGTACTATGTAAATATAACTTGAAATGGCAAACTGATCTGTACTGTACTTTATGAAATGTCCGATTTGAATTGTTTTGTCAAGTATTCTTAAAATTTGTTTAAATAAAAGCATAGTTTTGTAAAAGAGGCAGGAGGGCAGGTGGCATCCTTGTCTCCCTCCAATGAGAACAGGAATTAGCCTTTCATTGCAGCAGCTTTTTCGGGAGCAGAGTGCGAGCGAGTGAGCAGCTGGGAAGGTCAGTTTGAAAGTAAACTTAATTTCCTTTTGTTTTCGGCGGAGGCCAGGGGGCTGCTGGGTAAGTAAAACACTATATATTTGGGCGGTTTAAAATAAGTTTCCTTTCATTGCAGCAGCTTTTTCGGGAGCAGAGTGCGAGCGAGTGAGCAGCTGGGAAGGTCAGTTTGAAAGTAAACTTAATTTCCTTTTGTTTTCGGCGGAGGCCAGGGGGCTGCTGGGTAAGTAAAACACTATATATTTGGGCGGTTTAAAATAAGTTTCCTTTCATTGCAGCAGCTTTTTCGGGAGCAGAGTGCGAGCGAGTGAGCAGCTGGGAAGGTCAGTTTGAAAGTAAACTTAATTTCCTTTTGTTTTCGGCGGAGGCCAGGGGGCTGCTGGGTAAGTAAAACATTATATATTTGGGCGGTTTCTGAACCCGAGACACCACACTTGTAGTGTCTCCCACCCGCCCTCCTCCTCTAACCAAAAAAAAGGACTCGGTGGGGTGTATATAAGGTAAGGCTTTTTCTATTTCTCTGGTTTTATCGTGATTGGTAAAAACTTTTCGTTCCTTTTTCGTTAAGCTTAAGATTAAAAATGGCAGGAGATCTCAGACCCGTGTCATGCTCCTCTTGCTCAATGTGGGAGCTCAGGGACACGGCTGATGTCCCTGACTCCTTCACGTGCAGGAAGCGTGTCCAACTGCAGCTCTTGTTAGACCGCATGACGGCTCTCGAGCTGCGGATGGACTCACTTTGAAGCATGCGCGATGCTGAGGTGGTCATGGATAGCACGTTTAGTGAATTGGTCACACCGCAGATTAGGATTGCTGAGGGAGAAAGGGAATGGGTGACCAAAAGGCAGAGAAAGAGCAGGAAGGCAGCGCAGGAGTCCCCTGCGGTCATCTCCCTCCAAAACAAGTATACCGTTTTGGATACTGAGGGAGATGGCTCACCAGGGGAAGGCAGCAGTAACCAGGTTCATGACACCGTGGCTGGCTCTGCTGTTCAGAAGGGCGGGAAAAAGAGTGGAAGGGCTATAGTCGTAGGGGATTCGATTGTAAGGGGAGTAGATAGGCGGTTCTATGGTCGAAAACGAGGCTCCCGAATGGTATGTTGCCTCCCAGGTGCACGGGTCAGGGATGTCTCAGATCGACTGCAGAACATTCTAAAGGGGGAGGGTGAACAGCCAGTTGTCATTGTGCACATAGGCACCAATGATATAGGTAAAAAATGGGATGAGGTCCAACAAGCAGAGTTTAGGGAGTTAGGAGCCAAGTTAAAAAGTAGGACCTCAGAGGTAGTAATCTCAGGATTGCTACCAGTGCCACGTGATAGCCAGAGTAAAAATGAAAGAATAGTCAGGATGAATGCGTGGCTTGAGAGATGGTGCAGGAAGGAGGGGTTCAGATTTTTGGGACATTGGGACCGGTTCTGGGGGAGGTGGGACTATTACAAATTGGACGGTCCACACCTGGGCCGGACTGGAACCAATGTCCTTGGGGGTGCTTTTGCTAACGTTGTTGGGGAGGGTTTAAACTAATGTGGCAGGGGGATGGGAACCAATTGAGGAGGTCAGTGGACAGTAAGGAGGTAGTAACAAAAGCCTGTAAGGAATTAGATAATGAAGTCAGTGTGACTAAGGGGAAGAGCAGGCAGGGAGGAGATGATGAATGTAAAGGGACTGGTGGTCTGAGGTGCATTTGTTTTAATGCAAGAAGTGTAGTAGGTAAGGCAGATGAACTTAGGGCTTGGATTAGTACCTGGGAGTATGATGTTATTGCTATTACTGAGACTTGGTTAAGGGAAGGGCATGATTGGCAACTAAATATCCCAGGATATCGATGCTTCAGGCGGGATAGAGAGGGAGGTAAAAGGGGTGGAGGAGTTGCATTACTGGTCAAAGAGGATATCACAGCTGTGCTGAAGGAGGGCACTATGGAGGACTCGAGCAGTGAGGCAATATGGACAGAACTCAGAAATAGGAAGGGTGCGGTAACAATGTTGGGGCTGTACTACAGGCCTCCCAACAGCGAGCGTGAGATAGAGGTACAAATATGTAAACAGATTATGGAAAGATGTAGGAGCAACAGGGTGGTGGTGATAGGAGATTTTAATTTTCCCAACATTGACTGGGATTCACTTAGTGTTAGAGGTCTAGATGGAGCAGAATTTGTAAGGAGCATCCAGGAGGGTTTTCTAGAGCAGTATGTAAATAGTCCAACTCGGGAAGGGGCCATACTGGACCTGGTGTTGGGGAATGAGCCCGGCCAGGTGGTTGAGGTTTCAGTAGGGGACTACTTTGGGAATAGTGATCACAATTCCGTAAGCTTTAAAATACTCATGGACAAAGACGAGAGTGGTCCTAAAGGAAGAGTGCTAAATTGGGGGAAGGCCAACTATACCAAAATTCGGCAGGAGCTGGGGAATGTAGTTTGGGAGCAGCTGTTTGAAGGTAAATCCACATGTGATATGTGGGAGGCTTTTAAAGAGAGGTTGATTAACGTGCAGGAGAGACATGTTCCTGTGAAAATGAGGGATAGAAATGGCAAGATTAGGGAACCATGGATGACAGGTGAAATTGAGAGACTAGCTAAGAGGAAAAAGGAAGCATACATAAGGTCTAGGCGGCTGATGAAAGACGAAGCTTTGAAAGAATATCGGGAATGTAGGACCAATCTGAAACGAGGAATTAAGAGGGCTAAAAGGGGTCATGAAATATCTTTAGCAAACAGGGTTAAAGAAAATCCCAAAGCCTTTTATTCATATATAAGGAGAAAGAGGGTAACTAGAGAAAGGATTGGCCCACTAAAGGACAAAGGAGGAATGTTATGCTTGGACTCAGAGAAAATGGGTGAGATTCTAAACGAGTACTTTGCATCGGTATTCACCGAGGAGAGGGACATGACGGATGTTGAGGTTAGGGACAGATGTTTGATTACTCTAGGTCAAGTCGGCATAAGGAGGGAGGAAGTGTTGGGTATTCTAAAAGGCATTAAGCTGGACAAGTCCCCAGGTCCGGATGGGATCTATCCCAGGTTACTGAGGGAAGGAAGAGAGAAAATATCTGGGGCCTTAACAGATATCTTTGCAGCATCCTTAAACACGGGTGAGGTCCTGGAGGACTGGAGAATTGCTAATGTTGTCCCCTTGTTTAAGAAGGGTAGCAGGGATAATCCAGGTAATTATAGACCGGTGAGCCTGACGTCAGTGGTAGGGAAGCTGCTGGAGAAGATACTGAGGGATAGGATCTATTCCCATTTGGAAGAAAATGGGCTTATCAGTGATAGGCAACATGGTTTTGTGCAGGGAAGGTCATGTCTTACCAACTTAATAGAATTCTTTGAGGAAGTGACAAAGTTGATTGATGAGGGAAGGGCTGTCGATGTCATATACATGGACTTCAGTAAGGCGTTTGATAAGGTTCCCCATGGCAGGCTGATGGAGAAAGTGAAGGCGCATGGGGTCCAAGGTGTACTCGCTAGATGGATAAAGAACTGGCTGGGCAACAGGAGACAGAGAGTAGCAGTAGAAGGGAGTTTCTCAAAATGGAGACGTGTGACCAGTGGTGTTGCACAGGGATCCGTGCTGGGACCACTGTTGTTTGTGATATACATTAATGATTTGGAGGAAAGTATAGGTGGTCTGATTAGCAAGTTTGCAGACGACACGAAGATTGGTGGAGTAGCAGATAGTGAAGGGGACTGTCAGAGAATACAGCAGAATATAGATAGATTGGAGAGTTGGGCAGAGAAATGGCAGATGGAGTTCAATCAGGGCAAATGCGAGGTGATGCATTTTGGAAGATCCAATTCAAGAGTGAACTATACAGTAAATGGAAAAGTCCTGGGGAAAATTGATGTCCAGAGAGATTTGGGTGTTCAGGTCCACTGTTCCCTGAAGGTGGCAACGCAGGTAAATAGAGTGGTCAAGAAGGCATACGGCATGCTTTCCTTCATCGGACGGGGTATTGAGTACAAGAGTTGGCAGGTCATGTTACAGTTGTATAGGACTTTGGTTCGGCCACATTTGGAATACTGCGTGCAGTTCTGGTCGCCACATTACCAAAAGGATGTGGATGCTTTGGAGAGGGTGCAGAGGAGGTTCACCAGGATGTTGCCTGGTATGGAGGGCGCTAGCTATGAAGAGAGGTTGAGTAGATTAGGATTATTTTCATTAGAAAGACGGAGGTTGAGGGGGGACCTGATTGAGGTGTACAAAATCATGAGAGGTATAGACAGGGTGGATAGCAAGAGGCTTTTTCCCAGTGTGGGGGATTCAATTACTAGAGGACACGAGTTCAAAGTGAAAGGGGAAAAGTTTAGGGGGGATATGCGTGGAAAGTTCTTTACGCAGAGGGTGGTGGGTGCCTGGAACGCGTTGCCAGCGGAGGTGGTAGATGCGGGCACGATGGCGTCTTTTAAGATGTATCTAGACAGATACACGAATGGGCAGGAAGAAAAGAGATACAGACCCTTAGAAAATAGGCGACATGTTTAGATAGAGGATCTGGATCGGCGCAGGCTTGAAGGGCCGAAGGGCCTGTTCCTGTGCTGTAATTTTCTTTGTTCTTTGTAATATGCCTCTTCCTCTGAACCTTCTCCACCAGGGACTGCAGTGTCAGAGAACCTGTGTGCCCTGTCTCTCGGTGCCTGAGCCATCCTGCAACATGCCACTTTGTGCCAGCCAGAGCAATACACACCTTCAGTGATAGTGAATACATAGCCCACTTTTTACTGCTCCACAAAAAATGTGTGTAATCAGCACTTGAGTGTTAAACCTACTTAGGTTTCTGGTTAGCACCTCCAGGCAAGATCAAATTATGGTAATTAGGACCAAAATTTCATGCTAAATCTGGACAAACAGTCTAGTTTTACTAGCACTGTACCTATTTAGCGCCCGTTTTCACTCCAAGACCAAAATAACCCCCACCTGGTTTACAACAAAGACAAATGTACATGCGAGAGGAGATCTTGCCTAAATTAACTCATCCATCATGGCATTCTACTGGATCCTAAATGAATCAGAGGCTTTTCTTTCCCTCCACTGCCCAACGCAGAAAACTACTCAAACTGTTGCTCACGCTGTGTGAGCAAATTTTTCCTGACACCAGTCCTGAATTAACATTTCATTTATTTTAGTCCATGTCCCACAGTCCCACTGCCATGGCTTATTCTGTAGTAGTACTCCACCTTTTCTATCTTACATACCTCTAGAAAAAAGGTCCTCTCACAGCCTCCTCTGTTCAAAGCTGAAAAGCCCAGTTTCTTCCGTCTTTGCTTATGGCTCAGTCTTCTTAAGATCAGTTCCAGGGAAGCCAATAGAAACTCAAACCAATAGAATCTAATCAGTATCAAGCCAATAGCTTGGCTCTGGGCCATCTGCCCATTAAACTCAGGGAAGAGCTTATAGAATAAGAACTGCTCACAGACCCAGAGAGGCAGCCCCAGAAATGCAATACTAGACGTTACCAAACAAAACTCGTGTTCAGCACAAAGAGAAACCTATATCGCTCTACTCTTTGCCAGTAAATTAAAAGGCATGTGTCAGCATTCAATGTGAAACCTTAACTGATTCAAAGTCAGCTGTAACCTCCAACAGACTGGCCATCATCAACATAGTAACAATCAGCAGGAGGGAAAAATTCTCTCTCATCAGTCAAGGGTGCTGGCAAAATTCTGCTGGAGTTTGCAGCCAACTCTGAGTCACAATTTTCTTTTAGTGATGGCCTCTGTTGACTAATTTTATTCAGTTTATAGATATAACACTGCAAAAAGGCATTTCAAAAACCCACAAAGCAACACTCATTGAAACAGTTAAGCCTGCGCAATACATCACATGGGCACATTCAAGCTTTGTCAAAAAAATTCCATGCAGTTTCCTGAAAAACACTGACTTCAATGTCTGGGCTAAAGTAATCTTCCATATTTTAAAGTCAGTAAGTAGATAACATTGCCAGATCTGAACAACATTCCGAATACTCACTCCCATTACATGACTCACAGGGTACAGTAGCATAATGGTTATGTTACTGGACTAGTAACCCAGTCGGCCTGGATTAATGATCTGAGGACCTAAATTCAAATCCCACCATAACAGCTGGGGAATTTAAATTCAATTAAGTAAAACTTGGAATAAAAATGCTAACATTAGTAATGGTGACCATGAAACTACCATATTGTCAAAAAAACCCATCTGGTTCATGAATGTCCCTTAGGGAAAAAAATTTACTTTCCTTACCTGGTCTGGGCTATATGCAACTCTAGGCACACAGCAATGTGCTGGACTCTGGAATGGCCTAGCAAACCACTCAGTTGTATTCACAGACAATGAATGCTTTCCAGCAACACCGATATTCAGTGAATGAATTTTTTTTTTAATTGTTTTAATGGGAACTAGGCTTATGCTTTTATATATCTTCATATCTATATATGGTATGAGGCTCTAATGGTTGAATACCATGTGGAAACTATTACCTTCACATTCCTTTCCAAGACACACCATACTGACTTAAATATATATCACCATTCCTTCATCTTGGCTCAGTCAAAATCCTGGAACTCCCCACTTAGTACTATCATGGAAACACCAGTGACTGCAGCATTTCAAGAAGACAACCCATCAGCACCTTTGCAGGGCAACCAGCAATGGGCAATACATGAAGCTGTGCCAACACTGTCCACATGCCAAGAATACAAAATAGCAAAATGACCATGGACAAACTTAATCCAATTCTTAGTGTATTCAAGTCTACATAATATAATGTTCAGCACTAATTGGTCTAGAAATTGGTAAACAGCACACTCATTTTACAGACGTAAAGTGGGTGCCAACGTGTCCACTATGGCTGGCAACATGCGCCTGCATACTCCACGCTGGAAGTACGCAGCTCACCAGAGTGATAAAAGATAGGAAGAGCGAGATGTCCAGTGTCAGAGCCTGAGATCAGTGTTAGGCCTGCTATTTGCATAGGCTGTTTTAAGGCCCCTGTCATTCTGGTTCAACACAATTCAAGTAGCCAGAATAATTAGCTCAAATCTTGTGCACACCTTTATGACAAGCAAATTATAAACTGCTAAAAAAAAACCTGACCATTAATTCATAACGCATTACAACTGGGATCTGTGCAATCAGTGGGATAGGGGTGATGTACCTCAGTCTCTGTGGTCTGCTGGAACCATCGAGGCTTAGAAAGGAATGTTTCAAGATTTATTTCCCTGAATTACGGGGTACATAAAATCCACAGCACAAACAGGCTACTGTTCCAAATGGTCTATGGTAGCGTTTACATTATAGAGGAGCCTCCACCCACCCCTCTTCATCTAACCCTACTTTAAATGTGGCTTTGTTTTGCCTCTACCAGGAGATTATATTGTTGCTTTTTGGTGGGAGGCTTTGGGGGATCATGATGCCCAGTTATTATGATTGTATGGGACAGGTTTATAGGATCAGGTGGCCTTTCCTACACCACCCCCCACCCTCCCCCCAACACCCCTTCATTTTATGAAATATTTCGGAAAAACACCAAGGGAAGGATTTTCAGGCCCCGCCAAAGTCGGGAACAGAGGCTGATGAGACCCAAAAACACCGGCCCCAGCCTGTGCGCCGATTTCCTGGCGGGTTTAGGGCCCAGCAGGGCTACCCACCCCCACAAGGTGGGCAACCAGTTGGGCTCATTAAGAGCCTTGTTAAAGCGAGTTAAAGAAGACTGACGGAATTTTCCAGTCAGCTTCCAATCTTCTGATGCGATGGGTGGGCGGGTTAACTGCCTGGAGGTAGGCACCCAGCAACAAGCTGGGAGTGGAGAGGGGAGGGGGTTAGCATTTCAAGCAGACCTATAGGCCTTCCTTGCCTGGGTGCAGGTGCAGCCAAACGCCACCCTGTAGAAGGATTCCCCCCACCTCTCCCATAGTGGCGGCCCAGCTGCTTTTTCTGTTTTTTTTCCCTTAGAATTTTTTGAAAAAGTTGGCGAGAGGTCATCTTCATGTTGAAGTGCCCTCTCAGTTACTTACCCTTTACTGCAGCCTGCTCCTCCTCAAATCGGGAAGGCCTCTGATTGGCCCTCGAGCTTCAAGAACCCACCTGCCATCCTTAATTGGAACAGACAGATTCCCTGTCCAATTAAGGAGGCACCTCAGTCAGTCAATCCCCCACAAACCCCAGGGGCAGGCTTGCAACTCGCAAACAGACCTGACTCGTTTCCCACCCCCGAAGCAAAGATTTGCCCCAAGTCTTGAACAGGAGAGTCTAAAGTTCTAAGAATTACAAAAATCTGCTGATCCAGACGAGGAGAGCAACACGTTAACTGACCACTTAGGAAGAACTGCTTCAACTATGGAAGTGAGCGTAATATTTCAGCACTGCAAATTCAATCAGGCGAGAAAAAAAATTGCAGTCATTTTAATCTGAACTTCATATCTTTTGTCAAACGTCTATAGTAAAAAGTAAAATAAAATAGATGCGAAATAATGAGACGAATGGAAAAGTAGGTGATACAGATGTTACATTACAACCTTGGATCAATATTTTCGCAATTATATTCATGATTCAGCACATGGAGTGGAAAGTACAAAAGCAGTTTCATTGTTTCCATAATTTGGCTTGATGTTTTTGTACCCATGTGTAAGCAGGAAAGGGCATATCGAATGCAGGAAATGCCATGATGACAGAGTGATGCCCATGACATCTTCTGTACAACAGGCAGAGGCAAGTTTTTTGTTTTTTTTAAAAAGACTGGATGTTTAACAAAAAAACAAATTAGATGTCATTTTTTAATGATTTTCTATACCCTGGTCAATTTTGCTGAGACTTCATGACTTCAAAACTGTAGTATCCTTTCCTAGGATAGAGTCTTTCACAGGACTTTAGAATTCTGGAACCCTATGCCTCCAAATCTTCTGTTCCTGCTACAAGCTACACAAACATTTTTCAAACACAAGCTCAGTGTCACTTCACTATTTCTGATTTACCTCATCATCTCTCCTGCTCTTTCTAACCTTAGTAGTCTCCTGTATAGTCAACCTTTGTTCTTCATCTAGAATCAATGGCTGGGATTTTACCAGAGGGCAAGTCCCGACGTCAGGACCAAATACAGATCCCAAGCCTGCGCAGGTGGGCCACGGGACTGCGGCAGCAATCATCCTGGCAGCAGCCTCTCAACTGGCCACCACTGGGCCTGCCATCCAATTAAGAATGCAGGTTGACTCTCCACGTTGCCAGCCCAGAGGGCCTTGGCAGTGCCAGAGAGAAGTGACTTCTGCCAAGGCTGCAAGGAGAATGACAGGACACCTCTTTGTTGAGGCGCTCCCACAGGGGAGTTGAAACATTTCACTGCTGGAGCCAGGCAGGCCCCGGCGATGGGAGGACTAACACCTCCAGCAGTGGCATTGAGGCCACTGCGATGGCCTTTGCAGCTTGGGACCCCTTCTTTGGCCTGCCTACCCCTGCAAAGGCTGCTGGGAGGCCACCTCCATGGAGCTGATGGATGGGTGTGGGGTTGGGGGGAGGGGGGGGGGTTGCTCCGCCACTGGCAAAATGCCAGCCGAGGAAAATGCCCTTTTTGGGCAATTAATTGCCGAAATAGGCCACCCACCTCCGGTCGGCAGGTAGTTGTGCCACTTCCATTCCCGCCGCTGGTAAAATAGCTTGGCAGTGGGATTGCATCAGGGAGCCATCCTGACTTGGCTTCCTGGCATTTTACTGGCTGCCTCCCGCCACCTCCTGGCCTGCCTCCCTGGGGATGGTAAAATCTTGTCCATTGGTTTAAAGTTAAAAGCCATTGAGTTAATTTCCATCTCAACCAGCCATCACAAAAATCCAACCAATGACCCTTGATCATTTGCATTGGAACAGCAACTGCACTTGAAAAAAATTATTCCTGGCTGTAAAGAACTTTGGGATGTCTTGTCGTAAGGAGATGCTATATAAATGCAATAATTTTGTTATTCTGTTTTGAATTGTATCACAGAATTCCCCATCGTGTCTCTTCAGACTCCCTGAAAGAGCTACCAATAAGCCCCAATCCCCTGCTCTTTCCCCACAGCCCTACATATTTATTAACATTGAAATAGTATTTTCTGGCTGGCTGAGAGATTGTTAAGCGGCTGAATGCAACATAATTTCCCTACTAGTCTTCATTTAAAAAGATGCAGCATGCCATTTTGAATAATATCACTTGACCCAACCCCCTCTCCTAACAGCAATCAGCTGATTGGTTACTCCCAATTATTGCTGTGGATTTTGAAAGCTACTTTAAAAAGTACATCACTTTTTACAGTTCCCTTGCTGCTGGAGGTTTGAAGAGGAATTTTGAAACACATCAAGAGACTTTCTGGCACTCTTTGTCGAGTCTTCAACACTCTATCCACATTTATTCTGGAAATTCTTGTACTAACCCCAAAAGTGTGTACATACCATGCTACTCTACCTTATAGGAGTCACCAGGAGAAAGGAAAATCCTGGTCATTGGCATTTTGCTAGGGGTCTCATTTAGTCTACAAGTGGAAGGAGAAGAGGATATGAGGCCAGGGCGAGCAGCATCAGCTGCTGCAGGAGAGGGGAACAGGAGGGACCCCTTGTGGGTGGAAGACAACCCTTCTCCTCTGGAGCTCCTTCAGTGCTGCAACAGAGAATCCACGCCCCCTTTCCTCAATCCTCAAGCCATCCTGAAACCGGCTGTTGTGCGTCAGCTAGCACACTCCACACCTTTGAAGGGAGCCCACATATATGCTCCACAAAAAGGGTCTAATCAGTGCTAAAGCCAAACTTGCAAAAGCTGATCAGTGCAGCACCCATATAGCATCTATTTTAACCCTTTCACCAAAATAACCAGACCGTATTTACCAGCCAAGGAGACTGGCCACTGTTTCATTGCTGGGCAGTTGAGAGAGAGTGAAAAAAAAACACATAGGCACAATACTAGTGATCAGAGAGACAAAGACAGAGATGTATTACATGAGAGAAGAAGGAAGAAGCAACACTGGTAGGCAGCCTGGGAGATCAGACACAGGAACAGTGCCAGCAAGAGCAGAAACAGTAACGATGGGCCAGGGTCATAAAAGGTCAATGGGGAGATCAAACATTGGCACTGCACGAGAAAGATGATCAGACAAATGTGCTAGATTCTCAGGGAGATCAGCAAGCTAATAGTTTCACAACAACTAAAGTATTTCTGTCACTAGGACACATCATGGGGAGACCTCGGAGTGGGCATTACATGTGGAAGAATAGCACTACACATGGCAAAGCAAAGATCAACAGAATAGTTTCCTGAGAGTACAGATCATCCTGAATCAAAATTATCAGGCCTGCGCAGCTTTCGTGAAACCCCTACAACAGAGATGTAACCTTTGTGGACTTTTGTATAATATTGAGAGGGATAAAAAAAAATTAAAATGTATCCTGTACACCAGATAGGTCAGCCTTCAGAGTATTACAGGTCAGTACAGTATGGAAAGGGTGCATTAGGTCATAAAGGTGACACAGCCTTGCTTCCATATGACCTCTGGAAAGCATTTGCTGCTCACCTTGTGACTATTATTCAGGAAATGGAAAGGGCATATATTTACATCCCAGGTATCATTTCATTTACATATTGCAAATAGTCCCTCCTTCATTTGCAAACTATCTAAGGTATATTCACTTTGCAATCTCAGCAGATAAAAGCACACAAGGAACACAGCAACATCAGCAGGTCAGAGTGACAAATGACATTAATCTGCAGCCCTTCAATACCTCTTCTATCATGTGCAGATATAACAAAGCATTATTCAAGTATCTCTCTCCAAAATACTTCAGCTCAGTGGATAAAGGCATCGTTATTTTGACGATTTTTAAAAAATCCTTTTACATTTGACTTTAGTACTGCAAGCTTTTTTTTAAAAACTGAACCCTTACTTAAGACTTTGAAGTCCATTTGGATGGTTCCAAAATCCAGCATCATTTGGTTGCCTGTTCCAAACATACACTCAACTTGAATTCAAATAGTCTGTCTCCTCTGCTTCACTAATTTGCCACTCCACAAATTCACGTCACACTGCAACCGATATATTTCCTGCAATAGATTCTTTCCAGGACTGTCACTTCCAGCATTCACTAGGATTCAGGAAATAGACAGAAAAAAAAAAGATATGCCAAACGAGGAATTTTAATTCATTGATTGGAAACTTACATTAAACTTTTAATGGAAACATTTGGGAAAAAAGTTAACTTTTAAAAAACTGTGAGCCAAGCTGGCCACTGTAATTTGCATATGAAACCCCTTTTCACATTACAAGGCCTCAAACAGGAGATACAGGTCTGATGAGCCTGGACCCAAAACAATGGCTTGCTTTAAGTGATTGAATTACCCAAGATTGCTTCATTAGCATGACATCCAAGGCCATCCTGACATTGACTTTAAAAAGAACAAACCCTTCCAAGTGTAAACATTTCTCTCTCTACACTTCAGCGATAGAGCTTTCAGCCATAATGGAACCGGTGTCTTGTAAATCTTTGCCTAATCATTTGCTACACCACTCTCCACCTTTAAAACCAAAATCTCTGGCCTTGATAGTTCACCTTCCCCAACTCTTAAGACCAAAATGGGTGGTGTTTCCCCATCTTTGTTAAGCTCCTGTGTTGATATGCTAATAGAATTATACAAAGCAAGTAGGTATAGACATTGGATTGTATCCCAGGCACCCTGCATGGTCCTGCTGCCAGTTCATCAGGCACATGGCAAATTGGCCTGCCAGTCTCATTAGCAAGCACCAGTCATAGCCCCAGAAGCAACTCACTGGTCACAGGACAAAGCAAGATCAGCCTATTGGGGTGCCAGTCGCAGACCTAAGGAGAGTCTAGGAGGGGAGGCAATCAATGGTTGCCAGTGGCCCACAGTTTTAATTTTTCTTTATTCTTTCATGGGATGTGGGCGTCGCAGGCCAGGCCAGCATTTATTGCCCATCCCTAATTGCCCTTGAACTGAGTGGCTTGCTAGGCCATTTCGAGGGCATGCAAGAGTCAACCACATTGCTGTGGATCTGGAGCCACATGTAGGCCAGACCAGGTAAGAACAGCAGATTTCCTTCCCTAAAGGATATTAGTGAACCAGATGGGTTTCTACAACAATCGACAATGGTTTGATGGCCATCATTAGATGAGCTTTAAATTCCAGATTTATTAATTGAATTCAAATTCCACCTTCTGCTGTGGTGGGATTCGAACCCATGTCCCCAGAGCAATACCTGGGGCTCTGAATTGCTAGTCCAGTGACAATACCAGTACGGCACCGCCTCCCCTTGCCCAGTTTTAATGTGGAGCATATTACTGAAAATATTCTCCCCCTCTTGTTCTGAAAGCACCAGATTATGTTGGGATAGAGTTCTACTACTGGTACTCTCTGGTACTTTGTTTGAAGTGAACATACCTTATCTGAATCAGTAGGTATGCAGGCTACTTAAATAACTCCCTGTCCTTAACCAATGCTCATACTCATGCTCTTTCCAGCAATACTCAAATGAATAATCATTAGCCATGAAAACCCTTGATATTTATTTTTCTTTCTAAGCCTTTGGACTCTTGGCGAAGTGAATCATTCCAATTGCTACCCTGATTGAGTTAAGCTCACTCTTTGCAGATGGGTGAATTGACTTAGACTGCATGGGTCTGTTCTACATTAAGAATACTCCTAGAGAGATTGGCATAATTTCTGTCAGCAGGAGCAGGACATAAACTTTGTATTGGCTGTGCCACCAAAAAAGTAACAAAACTAGACTGAGAGAGAGATACAGCACTGAAACAGGCCCTTCGGCCCACCGAGTCCACACCGACCATCAACCACCCATTTATACTAATCCTACATTAATCCCATTTTCCCTCTTACATTCCCACCTTCCCTCAATTCTCCTACCACCTACCTACACTAGGGGCAATGTTTTTTTTTACAATGGCCAATTTACTTATCAACCTGCAAGTCTTTGGCATGTGGGAGGAAACCAGAGCACCCGGAGGAAACCCACGCAGTCACGGGGAGAACTTGCAAACTCCGCGCATGAGGCTGTGGTGCTAACCACTGCGCTGCTGTGCCACCCTAGAACATGCAAAAATTAAATACATCAGAAGGTTTCTGTCTATCCAATTATTGTGTCTGAAACAAAAACGCCCAGCGGTTGAGGCTTAAACAGCGATCACTTTTAGATTAGAGATACAGCACTGAAACAGGCCCTTCGGCCCACCGAGTCTTTGCCGAACATCAACCACCCATTTATACTAATCCTACACTAATCCCATATTCCTACCACATCCCCACCTGTCCCTATATTTCTCTACCACCTACCTA
Organism: Heterodontus francisci; assembly: GCF_036365525.1. NCBI lineage: Eukaryota > Metazoa > Chordata > Chondrichthyes > Heterodontiformes > Heterodontidae > Heterodontus > Heterodontus francisci. The sequence continues at coordinate 32,483,609 of NC_090375.1, forward strand.
TACTAGTGACAATTTATAATGGCCAATTTACCTATCAACCTGCAAGTCTTTTGGCTTGTGGGAGGAAACCGGAGCACCCGGAGAAAACCCACGCAGACACAGGGAGAACTTGCAAACTCCACACAGGCAGTACCCAGAATTGAACTCGGGTCCCTGGAGCTGTGAGGCTGCGGTGCTAACCACTGCGCCACTGTGCACTACTTTACACTACATTGCATATTATTCTTCTGTCACTTTTACACGTATAAATCAGGGATTACTTTCATTGAGACACTTATGTACATGGAGTGCAAAAGTCTGTAATGCATCTAGATTCAGAGAATCTTTTTCTCTAGCACAGTCTTATGAATCACTATTGAGATTTGTATGGATCTGCTCATGTCACTTTAAGTGATAGTTCAGTCCATGGTCACTATCAAGTTGCTTATGGATGTGGGAATGGGAATATCAAAGATTTGTTATTTCTTGTTAGAAGAAACTCTTTCTTTGAAGTGCAACATCAGCTAGCATTACTTCTTTACCCAGCAACTCATCTACAAGCATCCAAAAGAAATCTCATGTGAATTACAGATAAGAAGCCATTTCCTTCCGGAGAAAGGGCACCGGGGAAGTGCAATTTGAGATTTCTTGGAATGGATCGCTCTCTGATACTTTCACAGGTTAAAACACCACAATGGTTCTCAGTTTAGGAGCTCATTTTAAGTTTGAGATTTGAACATGCCCCAAGATTCCTTCATGAGAAGCTTATGCTCCACGTATGATGATTCAATTGCAATCAATAATCGTCAAAATAGGATGAGGGATAGAACGCATCTAAAAATGTCAATTCAAAGACATTTCTTGAAAGGTGTAATTAATCCAATCCTGATTCTGCAATATATTACGTTTATGTTTATTATTTGTGCACAACAGTCTTTGGCAAAGTTATTTGTGAAGAATAGTAAATCAATAGTCCAGCTACACCAGTTAAAAACTCAGGTCCATATTTAATATACCACCATTTCGAGAGTTGTAATAGTAATCTGCCCAAGGTCAGGTCCTCTGCTCATTTCTCCAAGTCTTGTGCATTGCCCTTTCCTCTTCAGGCTCGAAGGAGCCTCCCATTTTCAATTTCAAGTTGTCTAACATCATGATTCTCTTTCTTCCTCTTGGTCTACATCCCTCTAATCTTCCTTCAATCACCTCCTTCAGCAAGTTCTCATGCTTTAGAATATGGCCAGTCCAACCTTGTTGCCTTTTCCAAATATTCACCAATGATCTATCCACCACCACCATCCTGAGAACTACTTCATTGCTCTTGTGTTCTCTCCAAGTGATCCACTCCATCCTTCTCCAAAACCACCTTTCACAACTTTCTAGTCAGTGTGGTAGTACAAAATAAATCTACTTACAGTGAAGGGAATAAATGACAGCATGTGAAGTGATCGTTAATCTTTAGAATCAAGCAACTACTCTTGAAGGTACAGCTTCCAAATCGTAAGGGGCGAGGGAATTGCAATCAAACAGTTAAAAGCAAAATGGCTCGATAAAAGAAAACGATAAAAACTCACCTAGATTACAATAGCAATAACAAAGCCTAATGCTAACCACATATGCCCAAACTAAAACTGTGTAACCAGCTTTTTAAGATCCATTGTATGTCATTTATTTTATCCAGTTTAATAACAATGGAATATTGGCTTTCAGCATTGAAACTGCATCTGAGTGCTGGAGAAAGTGTTCACTGATCTACAGAGCTAGATAGTCATATCCGAATGATTGCGGAACAAGAAACTTCTAAGAATGAACATCTAACCTGAACATAATTATTTCCTGATGGTCACTTTCGATACATCCAGAGATAATTTGTGGAAAGTCAGCAAACTGACAAGGAAAATATTAAGACCAGATGAATTCCATTTTGAGAGAACTCAATGAAAACTAGTTCCAGGAAGCCATTGCTTATAACTTCAGCTTCTTTCATTTGATCACAAATGGATTGGCTAAAAATTAAAGTCAAAGTCAACAAATCATGTCAGGTGATTAAATCACTGAAGACCAAGAGCAGACTTTCTGTTATGCAAATAAAATGGGCAATTAACTCATTGGTTGAGTTTTTAATGACTTCCTCCAGCCCTACAACCCTCAGTAAGGTCGGTGCTCCTCCAATTCTGGCCCCCACTCATCCTCAATGTTACTCTCTCCACCATTGGCAGCCATACCTTCAGCTGCCAAGGCCTGAGGCTCTGGAATTCCCTACTTGAACTTCTCCGTCTCTCCCTCCTTAAAAACTGTGTTTGACCAAGCTTTTGGTCACCTTTCCTAATATCTCATGGTTCGGTGTCAAATTTTATCTGATGGGTTGGGGTATTTTATTAAAGATGCTATATAAATGCAAAGTGCTGTTGCTTAGAGATTTAAAGCAAGTTAAATCCCAAAAATATTTTTGCACTTTCTCCAAATAAGTTAATTAGCGTCATGTTTGGTGTTGGTACAAAGCATTTATTGTAAATTTGGAGTCAAGACAAATCTGACTTTTTTGAGCTCACTAAATTCAATCTGGCCTGCAGTCAAGTACTCACCCTTTTGCTCAGTTCTGCAGTTGAACACCAGTTTAGAATCAATGCCAATATAACAAGGTCTCAAACTTTAATTGGACTGTTCCACATTTTATTTATTTATTTAGAGATACAGCACTGAAACAGGCCCTTCGGTCCACCGAGTCAGTGCCGACCATCAACCACCCATTTATACTAACCCAACACTAATCCCATATTCCTACCACATCCCCACCTTCCCTATATTCCCCTACCACCTACCTATACTAGGGGCAATTCATAATGGCCAATTTACCTATCAACCTGTAAGTCTTTGGCTGTGGGAGGAAACCGGAGCACCCGGCGAAAACTCACGCGGTTCACAGGGAGAACTTGCAAACTCCACACAGGCAGTACCCAGAATTGAACCCAGGTCGCTGGAGCTGTGAGGCTGCGGTGCTAACCACTGCGCCACTGTGCCGCCCACAGTCTAGCATTTCTGACAGAAGTGTTCAGAGTTACCCCAAACACAGACAAAGGGCATTAACCTGTACCATTGACCCTACCTTTCTCTCTCCAGACACTGCCTAACCTGCTGAGTGCTCCAGAATTTTCTACTTTTATTTCTGATTTCCAGCAACTGCAACATTTGGCATTTTTGCCATGCATCACTGTGTCCCAAAATCACCAGTGAATTTTTCATCAAAATGAAACCCAGAAATGACAGATCTCATGTATCCATGTAATCTTACTCACTTAGTTGATCACAACTTGTAGTTACAATTTTTTAAAAAACTGATGTGTAAGAAATATTCAGTGCTTTGTAAATTGGTTCGACTCAAGTCATGTATAACGATGAACAACTAAACTTCTCTGTGGAGAGTATTTAAGTGAAAGACTTATTGCAGCAAGCCTGCAATACAAGAAAAAACAAAAGCAGTCTGCCATGCAGTTACTAAAGCAACACCAACAGTATCATGACTTTGGAAGGGAAACACATAGAAAGAGGAATTCCTCCTTCAATTAAACCAAAATTAAGCTTCAATAAATATTAGAGGAAATCTGTCAAGACAAATCAATATTAGTTGGTAGGTCACAGCTCAGCCTGTAACTGAGCCAGACCAATCAGGAATGGCCCAAGGCGATCCCAGATTTTGGCTGAGTAAATTTGTTTCAACGGGGGTTCATTTCTAGAGGTGCCACAATTAGACCCAATGCCTCTCGGCTGGATTGAGAAAAGAATCAAGCTTGGATTCCCACTTCCAATTCCTATCCAATGCCACCTGCGAGATATGAGGACATTGGGTGAATAATAAATTTGGGATTAGCTGCCAACAGTCTGTTGACAGTACAGAACAGATTTTCCTTCCCCTTTTGCTGCTGGAAGTGACAGCAAACAGTGAACATTCTCACCCATATTTGGGTGGGTTTATTTAAAAGGGGATGTTATTGAAGAAAATGGATCACGTATTTTCCTTCAATAATGCCTTCACGCTGGGTATTAAAGCCATTACTTTATAATATCCATTCCATCTAATGAGGTGAGAGGTTACATTTAAAAGTGGCCCACAAGCAGGAGTACAATCACAAGACATGTAAAAAAAAAAAAAATCTACAGCCTCCTTTAGCATCCCTGGAGTCAGCAGCCAAACTTAACTGCTTCAGATGACCAACATCTACAGCAATAACATTCCCACCATGAGCAGGCTCCTAGGTACAGCTACAAATCCCACTGGGACCCAGTCCATCTACAGAGCCAGTAAATTCCATCCATCAGTCAATATGAGGGGGTCTACCTGCTTCAATTAGTGTGAGGATTATGATCTCAGGAAAATCTATGTTTTGCTGCCTAAAGTGGCCTCTTAGATAATGTAAATGGAGGTACAGTGTGCCAACAGGGAAATAAAAAAACCTTACTGTAGATTTTGAAAATGCTTCACTACTATTTGCCCATTCAAGTATTGCAAGGTCAAGAATATAGCTATGAAAGAGGAAGGCCATTTGGCCCATCTTAATTCATCCATCCATCCAGAGAGAATATAGCTTCACTGTAGGATCCAATGCTTTCCAAAGTGATTCCAGGGCTTTTTTGCTTCTACTACTCTAACTGGAAGTTTATTCCACATTTGTCCTGATTTGTGCCAGCCGTGTCTCAGTTCTTGTGACATTCTTGTCCCCGAATCAGAAGTTTATGGGTTCAAGTCCTACACCAGGATTTAAGCATAACAATTTAAGCTGATTAAAAAGATTTACAAGGATGTTGCCTGGTTTGGAGGGCTTGAGTTATAAAGAGAGATTGGATAGGCTGGGTCTGTTTTCCCTGGAGTGAAGGAAGCGGAGAGGGGACATGATAGAGGTATATAAAATTATGAGAGACATAGATAGAGCAGATAGCCAGAGTCTGTTTCCCATGGTAGTGGTGACTAAAACTAGAGGGCATAGATTTAAGGTGAGAGGGGATTTAAAGGGGATCAAAGGGGTAAATTTTTCACACGAAGAATAGTGGGTATCTGGAATGAGCTGCCTGAGGAGGTGGTGGAGGCAGGAACAGTAGCAACATTTAAGAGGCAACTGGACAGGTACTTGATTGAGCAAGGCATAGAGGTATATGGAATTAATGCAGGCAGGTGGGATTAGTTATAGATAGGCATTATGCTCGGCATGGTTGCGGTGAGCCGAAGGGCCTGTTTCTACGCTGTACGACTCTATGACTCTATGATACTCCTGGCAGTCATTTGGAGGAGATGTTAAACTGAAGCTCTGTCTGCCCTCTCAGGTAGATGTAAGAAATCCCATGGCACTATTTTGAAGAAGAGCAGGAGAGTTATCCCTGGTTTCCTGGTTGATATTTATCCTCAATCCATGTCACACAAACAGATTATCTAGTCATTATCACATTGTTGTTTGGAGTTTGCTGTGTGCAAATTGGTTGCTGCATTTCCTACATTACAACAGTGACTAGACTTCAAAAGTACTTCATGGGCTGTAAAGTTCTTTGGGAGCTCCGATGGCCATGAAAGATGTTATATAATTGCAAAGTTTTTTTCTGCAAGGATGAAATTCATGAAATCTTTTATTAGCTTGAATCTAGGTCCTCTAGTTCTACACCCCATAGTTTAATTTAAAAGAATGTTCTGGGTTAAATGTTGTATATCTCCATGAGATCACCTCCCAATACTTCTTTGTAGGCCGCAAAGTTAAAGTTCCTTCAGTCTTTCCTCTACACTGAAGAGTGACACTCAGGATCTGGTGCGTGGCTATTTTCAGCACGGATTCAAGTTCTTGAATGTCTATCTTGTTTCTTGATGTGAAATGGATGTAATCTTTAAAGGTGCAGTCTGACCAGAGTGCTATAAATCTCGATCAGAACCTCTTCCAAATTATATTCTACTGTACTGGCTATGTAGGTCAATGTCTATTTGCTTTGTTGATTGCTGCTCTATGCTGGTTTAGCATTGCGTATACTAGGACACCTGGGTCACTTTCAGCTTCATCCATAGCTATTTCAATCCTATTCATGGATTTTTTCCTTCTAATGTGTAGCACATTATACTTCTCTATATTAAAATCCTTGTTTTTGTTGTCTGATTGAATTTGAGCTGCTGCTTCCCATTCAACTGCCCTTCCTAATTCGATATAGTCTACAAATCTGGCCACTTTGAACTGAGTTTCTGAATCTAGGCAAGTTCTCCAAGATTAAAAGTGTAGTTCCGACACCAAAACCTCGAGTACTTCCTCGGGAGTCTGACGGTAGCTACTCTCCAGCCAGTTTCTCACCCACTCCCAGAGTTTACCTCCAAATTCCCACAGTGCTGAGTGTAATTAATGAGCTTTAATGTGGAACTTTATCAAAAGCCTTTTGAAAGTCTCGATACGCCACGTCATAGTGTTTACCGCAGTAAGTTGAGGTGGTTAGTCAGGCAGTCTCTTTCTCTTCTAAATCCTTGCCGACTGGTGTTAACTAGATTATTGTTGTACAGATAATCAAGTTTAATTCCACCACTAAATTGATACGGATTCACTTCATAGTACACTTGTAACGTGCATATCGATCAGGCTTAGTTTGCTCCCATGTGTTCTGATGAAAAGGTCATCAACCTGAAACGTTAACTGTTTCTCTCTCTATAGATGCTGCCTGAGCTACTGAGTATTTCCAGCATTTTCGGTTTTAATTACACTGTTTGAAATCCTTCAAGCATGTCTAAATGATTTGTGTGAGTACATCTAAACTTTTTTCCTTGTATAGTTCTGCCTTGTTATATATTTATCTTCAGCCCTGCTCTCACCAGTATTATCCTGTTGTATACAACACAAACAATTACTGTGGACAAAGCCAGAACAACCAACATGATGGCTTCCCATGAGAAAACCAGATAAAAATCCGCAAACATTGTATTGCATTATTCACATCGAGCACCATCATAAACCATTCTAAATTATTGTACAATCCAGCTAAAAACACAACTGATATGATTTTTGATTGATGTAAAAAAAAGTCATGTGTCCAATCGTCCTGTATTTAAAGCTACTTCTTGAAGCTGTCACTTATTGTTTTACACTACCTCGCCCCAGTTTTAACACTGAGCTTTCTATAATGTTTAAACACCCAACAGCAAATATTATTCAAGACAGTAATCACATGAAGTTTACTTAAAAACAGTGTTACATATACCACTGGAAACCATAACCTACATAACTATTTTTTTTAAAATCATTCAACCTGTTATAAGGTAAGCCATTTTTTACCCACAGGTATTAACCCTCATCATGCCAAAGCGTTCTTCTATTGAGTCTCAATCAGGCTGCCAGTGATGTGAGCAGGAAACCCAAACGTGATGCAGCCTTTCCTGAAATGATGTTTTGATATACAATCTGGTTGTGTACATGGTAGAACTGATATTTTACACTGAGCACTCAACTGGCTAAAAACCAAAGTCAGAGGCAAGGTATTGTTCCATCTGCAAAGTAGGCATTGGAACCTAATGATATATAAAAGAAAGGGAGGCAAATTGATTTTAGGTTTTAAAAAGTAGAAATAATGTGAAAGCTAAGTAGAAGAAAGTATACTGGGCCATGTACTTTGCTCTAGGCATAAATTTAACAGCATCTGCCATTAAGTAGACTCTCCCGTTTAATCTCAACAATATTGTGCAACGCAAGTTGCTGGAAGTGAGCTGATAAGGTCGCACCTGGGACCAGAGTAAACAGGGCAAGCAACCAAGTATTTCCTTAACTAATCAGATTACCAGCGCAAGGAATGAGCAGGAAGTGTATATTAGAGTAGGTGAATGTAAAATGTCCAACAATTCAAACCTGAAGGAATGAGACTCCACCCTTGTAATAGTTAATTTTCTTGGAACCAATGGCAGAGTGGGACGTCTCAGATAGTAAGTTTTGGATTTCCATGTTTAATCAGACATCTGTCCTTGCCTGTATCTGCTGCGCCATTTGTGCGCTATTAACGCCCATCATAGAATGGTTACAGTGCAGAAGGAGGCCATTCAGCCCACTTGCCTATGCAAGAGCAACTCAGCTAGTCCCATCCCCACCTTTTCCCCATAGCCCTGCAAATCCTCTCTTCAGACAATTATCCAATTCCCTTTTGAAAGCCACGATTGAATCTGCCTCCACAACACTTTCAGGCTGTGCACTCCAAATCCTAACCACTCGCTATGCAGTGAAAGGTTTGCCCTCAGGTCACCTCTGGTTCTTTTGCCAAACACCTTAAATCGGTGTCCTTTGGTTCATAATCCTTCCGCCAATAGAAACAGTTTCGCCCTATCTACTCTGTCCAGACCCCTCAGGATTTTGAGTGCCTCTGTCAAATCTCCTCTTCTTAAAAGAGTGTCTCCCAGCTATTTAGCCTCACTTTATTTTGATAGTGGATTGTGGGCCATTAGGGTATAGTGGTTGTTACTGGACTAATGATCTGATTTACAAGAATGTTGTCTGGGCTTAAAAGTTGCAGCTATGACGAAAGATTGGATAGGCTAGGGATGTTTTCCTTAGAACAGAAGGCTGAGGGGTGACTTAATAGGAGGTGTACAAAATTATGAGGGGTCTAGATAGAGTAGACAGAAAGGGCCTGTTTCCACTAGTGGAGCGGTCAATTACCAGGGGGCACAGATTTAAGATGATCGGTATAAAGATTAGAGGGGACATGAGGAAATGCTTTTTCACCCAGAGGGTGGTGGGTGTCTGGAATTCACTGCCAGGAATGGTGGTGGAGGCAGAAACCCTCAATTCTTTTAAAAGGTACCTGGACATGTCCTGAAGTGATGTAACCTGCAAAACTATGGATCAAGTGCTGCAAAGTGGGATTAGATTGGGCGGCTAGTTTTCTCGGCTGGCATGGACGCGATGGGCTGAATAACCTCCTTCTGTGCCAGAATTCTTCTATGGTTCTATGGCTCAAATCCCACCATGACAGCTGGGGAAATTAAATTCAGTTAACTAAATAAATGTGGAATTAAAAAAATGAACTAGTCTCAGTAGTTGTGATCATGAAACTACCAAATTGTCGTAACATCCCATCTGGTCATTAATGTCCTTTAGGGAAGGAAATCTGCCATCCTTACCCAGTCTAGCCTTTATGTGACTGCAGACACACAGCAATGTGGTTGACTTTTAACCACCCTCTGCAATGGCCGCACAAGCCACTCAATTGTATTCAAGAAGGCAGCTCACCACTATCTTCACAAGGGCAATTAGGGATGGGCAATAAATGCTGACTGTCAGTGACACCCATATCCTGTGAATAAATACAAAAAAAAATTAAGATAGAATGGGGGCAAAAAGAAAAACAGAAATGTAAAAGTAAAGTGTTCAAAATTCCCATTTGAATAGTTAAAAAAAAGTTTTAAATTATTACCAAAAAGCTGCTCAGGACATCGGAGAATGTTAGTACTATAATATTACTGCTTATTTTGGTATTAGATGACCTGAGCACTTTATAAATCGGGAAAAATTAAAAGATTAGTGTTATCGGTGTTAGGTAAGGAGGTCGAAGGGCTTCCCTCTTTTCTCTCTCCTTGTTTGACCACAACACGTGTATTTTTTTGTTTTAAGTGGATAAACTTGCCAATTCAGAGTTTAACTGTTTACACGCCGTGATCCCATAAAAGAGCCAGTCAGACAGGTTTTCGAGGTTAACAAAGTGGGAGGTTAACTTTATTATACTTAAACTGATCTAAGCAAAAATAATAAAAATACGTTCCAACTTTCACACACACAAATGGGTTACAGAGTGGGGAAGGATAGATTGGTTGAATTAGAGTCCAGAGAAATAGGGGTATTCAGTCTGTGGAGGTTGGTGACTCAGCTGGCTTAAGGCTGAATTCCGTGGTCCTGAGGTTTCTGGTTTGAAGAGGTGGACACTGATTCAGTGGTTCTCCGGGAGACAGCAATGTGACTGTAGCCGAAGGAAGTTTCTGTCTGTTCTTTCCGGAAAAAGAGAAAGTTCAAATCTTAAGCTTACAAGGTTTGAGTGGTTCACCTCCACCAGTTTAATATTCAGGTTTCCAGCTGGTGGATTGAAAAAAATTACCCTTCAACCTAGCACATTTGTGACATTAGGAAAATGATAACTTGGAGAATAAGGTGAAACGTATTGGCAAATCCTTCCAAAATGTGTAGGGAACAGTATATATCCTTCGGTTTTATTTTTATTTTCAAGTAGTAACTGATTTCCTATTAGGAAAGTAAAGTAAGGATGCAAAAGTGAAGAGAAATGAATATTTCACTCCGCTCAAGACAAATATAAATAAACCATACAACATTTTTGTAAATGAATAACAGCTAACTTCTAAGAATGTTGCTCAGTTTCAAATTCTAAAGTAATGAGTGTTTGTGCGAAGGATTTGACAGAAGGTTTTATCACTGGGTCAATCTAATAAGTGAAGTGGCTTTCAAGACTGCTGCAATCCCACCAGGCTGGCCTTCAGACGACGCTGAGGAGCACTGACTGGTGACATCCCCGAGCTGCATTGTGGTAGATGACTGCACAGATTGTCTAGTCAAGAGATTGATGACACTGGCAACCCGCTCAATTAAAATGAGCCCAGCCAATTTATGCAAACTGATGCAAAGGCGGTATGGCACCTTGTCTGCAGTGCCTGATATTTTTGGTAAGCTGGGGCCTCAACACTAAACACTGATATCTGTGGGAATAGTGAGAAGTTCAATAAAGAGATCTTGACTCCCATGACTGATGTGTCCCTAAGTGTATTGTAGGTACATTTGCATAATGTTTGAATGCACTTATGTTGATAATGCTCACATGTTGAGAAGGTTATTTAAAAAAAGCATACATCGTCCTTGGCTTTATAAATAGAGACGTAGAGTACAAAAGCAAGGAAGTTATGCTAAACTTTTATAAATCACTGGTGAGGCCTCAGCTGTGTCCAATTCTGGCCATCAAATTCTAGGAAGGATGTAAAGCCCTTGGAGAGGGTGCAGGAGAGATTTAATAGAATGGCACCAGGGCTGAGGGACTTCCGTTATATGGAGAAGCTGGAATTGTTCTCCTTGGAGCAGAGAAGGTTAAGTGGAGATTTTAAAAAGAGAGGTGCTCAAAATCATGAAGGGTCTTGATAGAGTAAATGAGGAGAAAATGTTTCCACTGGCAGGAGGGTTGGGAACCAGAGGTCACACATTTCGGATATTGGCAAAACAGCCAGATGTGGAGAAACTTTCATGATCTGGAATGCACTTCCTGAAAAGGACGATGGAAACAGATTCAATAGTAACTTTCAAAAAGGTAGATACTGAAATTGCTGGGCTACGAGGAAAGAGAAGTGGAGGCAGACCAATTGGATAGATCTTCACAGTACACGGGGCCATTCAGCCTACGATTCTATGATTAAGCAACTGCAGGTGCCTCTTTGTATTGCACACAGGCATTTGTAAGGAGACCAAGATCAACTTACACAGCATACTGCATCTGGGGTACTATTCGCCTGGCTTCTTTATTTGCTATATGCCCCTTACATTTGGGTGGGTGATGTCAAATAAGGTGCATTCACTTATCCTTCTTGAAGCCTTTCAGGTCATCATCCTTCTCCTCAGTCACATTGGGTGCTTTATTAGAAGTTTCAAATTTGCTTTTGAAGAAATGGCACACGGGTAGGATCTATGAATAGAAATTTGGACTGGAGCGGATTTTATATTTAAAAAGACAGGGTGCATAACATATTCCCCTAAAAACATTACATACAGTTAAAACTTTAGTTGAGTATTTTATGTTATATTTTAGAATCCATCTATTTTATCATGCTAAAATATAGTTCATCAAATTCTGAATGCTCAGTGGATAGTCTCTGCTTCATGACCTGAGAAAGCAGGGACAATTCCCAGTGATAGGCAGGCTTTTCTTGGCCATATACATCCCTGGCCTTCCCCCCCCCACCCCCCCGCCCCCCCTTCAAAGACGTTTACCACTCAGCTCCTGACCTCATTACAGACTTGGTTCAAACATGGACAAAAAAGCTGAACTCAAGTGGTGAGGGGAGAGTGACTGCCCTGGACATCAAGGCAGCATTTGACAGAGTATGGCATCAAGGAGCCCTAGCAAAACTGGAGTCAATGGGAAAACTCTCCGCTGGTTGGAGTCATATCGAACGCAAAGGAAGATGGCTGTGGTTGTTGGAGGTCAATCATCTGAGCTCCAGGACATCACTGCAGGAGTTCCTCAGGGTAGTGTCCTAGGCCCAACCATCTTCAGCTGCTTCATCAATGACCTTTCTTCAATCATAAGGTCAGAAGTGGGAATGTTCACTGATGTTTGCACAATGTTCAGCAACATTCGTGACTCCTCAGATACTGAAGCAGTCCGTGTAGAAATGCAGCAAGACCTGGACAATATCCAGGCTTGGGCTAATAAGTGGCAAAAAACATTCGCGTCACACAAGTGCCAGGCATTGACCATCTCCAACAAGAGAGAATCTAACCATCTCCCCTTGACATTCAATGGCACTACGATCACGGAATCCCCCACTATCAACATCCAGGGGGGGTTACCATTGACCAGAATCTGAACTGGAGTAGCCATATAAATACCGTGACAAGAGCAGGTCAGAGGCTAGGAATCCTGAGGTGAGTAAATCACCACCTGACTCCCCAAAACCTGTCCATCATCTACAAGGCACAAACCAGGAGTGTGATGGAATACTCTCCACTTGCCTGGGTGGGTGCAGCTCCAACACTCAAGAAGCTTGACACTATCCAGGACAAAGCAGCCCGCTTGATTGTTTGTGAATGGGGTGCCATTCACTCCTCTACCACCAACACACAGTGGCAGCAGTGTGCACCATCTACAAGATGCACTGCAGCAACGCACCAAAGCTCCTTCGACAGCACCTTCCAAACCCACGACTTCTAAAGGCCAGCTACCCAACCCGAACCCAACAGGATCCGATGACGTGTCGGGTTTGGGTCGGGTCGGACACACACGGTAAGTGCTCTGCTGGTAAGTATTGAAATTTTAAAAAACAACTTACCCGAGCTGGAAGTCTGGGACGAAATTGAGTCTGCACAGTGAGCAAGTGATGTCACTATGACGTCATCACAAATGCTCTGCAGCTTCCTGGAGGTTCCAACTCTAAAAGGATGGTCGGGCCGGGCTCAGGTCAGGTTGAGTCGGGGTCGGGCTCGGGTTTGATTGGGCTCGGGGCAAAATCAGAAGGCCTCAGGCCGGGTCGGGATCCGGTCCGCTCCGCTGTGGTTCTGTCAGGTTCGGGTCGGAATCTTTTTCCCCCAACTTGAGCAGGCCTTTAGCGACCTCTACCACCTAGAAGAACAAGGGCAGCAAATGGTTGGGAACACCACCACTTGTAAGTTCCCCTCCAAGCCACACACCATCCTGACTTAGAACTATATCGCCGTTCCTTCACTGTCGCTGGGTCAAAAGCCTGGAATTCCCTTCCTAACAGCACTGTAGGTGTACCTACCCCACATAGTTCAAGAAGGCAGCTCACCACCACCTTCTCAAGGGCAATTAGGGATGGGCAATAAATGCTGGTCTAGCCAGCGATGCCCACATCCCTAAAAAGATTTTTTTTTTAAATCAACATGCTGCTCTTTTAAACTTTCCTAAGTATCTCTGGTAATTTGTAATAGGCTGTTACGGTTTTTAAGCAGAGACATTTTGACACTCAGTATTTAAGCATTTGGGAAAGCTATGGTAACTTGAGGCAGTGTCTTTATGGCAACATTCTTGCAAATCTTGCATTGTTTTTAAATAAAATTGGGAAGGCAAAGCTTCAGAAAAAAAATTATGGTGTTATTGCCATGAAGAAGTCATGCGCATGTGACATAGCACGTTTTCCATTGCAATTTACATCATTGAAATTAACAGAGAAAATTTTTTTACAAACTCTCTTGCTTTCAGACGTTGCTCCTTTAATACTTAGTTTTCGCAATATATGCCATTCCCTGTCTTTAAAACCTGGCTTTCAATTAAGATTGGTTGTGCAATGCCATTTTCTTTGATCGAGTGCCAGTGCGCAATAAGCTCATCAACAAAAAGTCAAGAGACTTTTTTTTTTAATTCATTCACGGGATGTAGGTGTCACTGGCCAGGCCAATGCCTTCTTGAACCACTGCAGTCCATTTGGGGTAGGTATACCCTCAGTGCTGTTAGGAAGGGAGTTCCAGGATTTTGACCCAGTGACAGTGAAGGAACGGCAATATAGTTCCAAGTCAGGATGGTGTGTGACTTGGAGGGGAACTTGCAGGTGGTGGTGTTCCCATGTATTTGCTGCCCTTGTCCTTCTAGTTGGTAGAGGTCGCGGGTTTGGAAGGTGCTGTCTAAGGAGCCTTGGTGCATTGCATCTTGTAGATGGTACACACTGTTGCCACTGTGCGTCAGTGGTGGAGGGAGTGAATGTTTGTAAATGGGGTGCCAATCAAGCGGGCTGCATTGTCCTGGATGGTGTTGAGCTTCCAGAGTGTTGGAGCTGCACCCATCCAGGCAAGTGGAGAGTATTCCATCACACTCCTGACTTGTGCCTTGTAGATGGTGGACAGGCTTTGGGGAGTCAGGAGGTGAGTTACTCGCCTCAGGATTCCAAGCCTCTGACCTGCTCTTGTAATCATGGTATTTATATAGCTACTCCAGTTCAGTTTCTGGTCAATGGTAGCCCCTAGGATGTTGATAGTGGGGGATTCAGCGATGGTAATGCTGTTGAATGTCAAGGGGAGATGGTTAGATTCTCTCTTGTTGGAGATGGTCATTGCCTGGCACTTGTGTGGCACGAATGTTACTTGCCACTTATCAGCCCAAGCCTGGATATTGTCCAGGTCTGGCTGCATTTCTACACTGACTGCTTCAGTATCTGAGCAGTCACGAATGGTGCTGAACATTGTGCAATCATCAGCGAACATCCCCACCTCTAACCTTAATATTGAAGGAAGATCATTGATGAAGCAGCTGAAGATGGTTGGGCCTAAGACACTACCCTGAGGAACTCCTAAAGTGATGTCCTGAAGCTCAGATGATTGACCAACAACCCCAACCATCTTCCTTTGCGCTAGATATGACTCCAGCCAGCGGAGGGTTTTCCCCCTGCTTCCCATTGACCGCAGTATTGCTAGGGCTCCTTGATGCCATACTCGGTCAAATGCTGCCTTGATGTCAAGGGCAGTCACTCTCACCTCACCTCCTGAGTTCAGCTCTTCAGTCTATGTTTGAACCAAGGCTGTAGTGAGGTCTCAGGAGTTGAGTGGCCCTGGCGGAAACCAAACTGAGCATCACTAAGCAGGTTATTGCTAAGCAAGTGCTGCTTGATGCCACTGTTGATGACACCTTCCATCACTTTACTGATGATTGAGAGTAGGCTGATGGGACGGAAATTGGCCGGGTTGGACGTCCCCTGCTTTTTGTGTACAGGACATACCTGGGCAATTTTCCACATTGCAGGGTAGATGCCAGTGTTGTCGCTGTACTGGAACAGCTTGGCTAGGAGTGCGGCAAGTTCTGGAGCACAGGTCTTCAGTACTATTGCCGGAATATTGTCAGGGCCCATAGCTTTTGCAGTATCCAGTGCCTTCAGTCGTTTCTTCATATCATGCGGAGTGAAACGAATTGGCTGAAGTCTGGCATCTGTGATGCTGGGGACTTCAGGAGGAGGTCGAGATGGATCATCAACTCGGCACTTCTGGCTGAAAATTGTTGCAAATGCTTCAGCCTTATTTTTCACACTGATGTGCTGGGCTCCCCCATCATTGAGGATGGGGATATTTGTGGAGCCACCTCCTCCAGTTAGTTGTTTAATTGTCCACCACCATTCATGGCTGGATGTAGCAGGACTGCAGAGCTTAGATCTGATCCGTTGGTTATGGGATCGCTTAGTTCTGTCTATCGCATGCTGCTTCTGCAGTTTGGCACGTAGATAGTCCTGGGTTGTAGCTTCACCAGGTTGACACCTCATTTTTAGGTATGCCTGGTGCTGCTCCTGGCATGCCCTCCTGCACTCTTCATTGAACCAGGGTTGGTCTCCTGGCTTGATGGTAATGGTCGAGTGGGGGATATGCCGGGCCATGAGGTGACACATTGAGTACAATTCTGCTGCTGCTGATGGCCCACAGCGCCTCATGGATGTCCAGTTTTGCATTGTTAGATCTGTTCGAAATCTATCCCATTTAGCACGGTGATAATGCCACACAACACGATGGACGGTATCCTCAATGTGAAGGCGGGACTTCATCTCCACAAGGACTGTGCGGTGGTCACTCCTACCAATACAGTCATGGACAGAAGCATCTGCGGCAGACAGATTGGTGAGGACGAGGTAAAGTATGTTTTTCCCTCTTGTTGGTTCCCCCACCACCTGCCGCAGACCCAGTCGAGCAGCTATGTCCTTTAGGACTCGGCCAGCTCGGTCAGTAGTGGTGCTACCAAGCCACTCTTGGTGATGGACATTGAAGTTCCCCACCCAGAGTACATTTTGTGCCTTTGCCACCCTCAGTGCTTCCTCCAAGTGGTGTTCAACATGGAGGAGTACGGAGTCATCAGCTGAGGGAGGGTGGTAGGTGGTAATCAGTAGGAGGTTACCTTGTCCATGTTTGACCTGATGCCATAAGACTTCATGGGGTCCGGAGTCGATGTTGAGGACTCCCAGGGCAACTCTCTCCCTACCGTATACCACTGTGCTACCACCTCTGGTGGGTCTGTCCTGCCAGTTGGACAAGACATACCCGGGGATGGTGATGGCAGTGTCTGGGACATTGTCTGTAAGGTTTGATTCCGTGAGTATGACTTTGTCAGGCTGTTGCTGGACGAGTCTGTGGGACAGCTCTCCCAACTTTGGCACAAGCCCCCAGATGTTAGTAAGGAGGACTTTGCAGGGTTGACAGGGCTGGGTTTGCCGTTGTCGTTTCCGGTGCCTAGGTCGATGCCGGGTGGTCTGTCCAGTTTCATTCCAGTTTGTTAAATGGGCGCATTTGCATGATTCTATTAAACTTTCCACTAGTTTCTGACAACGCATTATAGATTATAATGTAAACACATGAAAGGCACCTTTATTATGATTCTGTATAACAGCGTGCATTTACAAAGCATCTTTATTGTCATGGAATATCATACAGATGATAAACAGAGCAGAGCAGTAGCAAGATTTAAAGGGAGATGACTGAAGGCAGAGTCAAAGCTAAGTTTTGAGGAGGCTTTAGAAAATGGGTAGAGAGGTGGCAAAGAGGAAGGATTTTTAGGGAGAAAGTTCCAGAATCAAAGACAGCTGAAGACTGGAGTGCAAAGCAGTGATTGGAGAGGAAGTTGAAGTCAGATAGACTTGTGGGCACATGCTGGCATGGGGGACTGGAAGATGTTGCAGAGTTAGGGAGCGGGAAGGTCATGACTAAGAATTACGTGTTAGCAGAGAAGAGGAGTAATAGATGAGGGGCAATTACTTCAGGACAGCATATGGGCAGTGAGGTTTTGGATGAATTGGCTTTTATGGAGGTTAGAGCTCAGGAGACCAGATGAGTGTGCAGTGGAGAAGTCAAGTCTGGAACTGAAGTTATGAATAAAGTGTTCATTGGTTGTGGGGAGAGATTATGTGGAATCTTACCGACATGGTTTATAATCGCGAACGGGACCATTTCTGGGACAAAAACAAGAAATGCTGGATTCACTCAGCAGGTCTGGCAGCATCTGTGGAAAGAGAAGCAGAACCATTTCTGGGTCCTGACCCTGCATAGGTCAGAGGCATGCTGACAAGGGCAATCTTATGGGAGGTGGCAAATTGAGAGCCCGCGGGTTCCCAAGGCAGGAGGCCCAATAGGAGGACATGCAGCACTATACAGACAGCAGTCGCACTTTGAAAGATGGCTGCTGCTAAGGCAGATAGGGGAGCAGGAGGGCACCTCAAAAATATAGAGGCACTCTCAGATGCCCGTTTAAATTTTTTTTTTTAAAAAGGAAGGCCCTGGCCCAGGGCCATCAGTCTGGAGGGGAAACCCCTGTACAGGAAGGGTTATGGCCAAGGCTGAGACCTTTTTATTCCTGCAGCTCAAGCATTGTGCCAGTGAGGAGGCATTGATGGCCCTTTGGCCTCCAAGGTGCTACCAGCCTCCAGACTCAGCAGGGGGGATGGGGATGGTCCGACACCGATTAGATACCATTGGCATCTGAAACTTGCCCTCAAGTGGGCCTTAATTGGTCGAATTGGCTACCTGTCACTGCTGGGCAGGTAGCTGCTACCACTGTGTAGCTGCCTCTGGTAAAAGCATACAGAGACAGGAATGGATAAGATAGCCAACCAGACACAACTTTCAGATGTTCTGCAACCCACCCCTCACCCGGGGGGCTGTTAAGATTCCACCCACTGGGCCAGAGCTCAATGATATTGCAGGAGTGTAAAAAAAAAAAGAGACTTAATGATGCTCAGGAAATGATCTTTGCAACTCAGTTCAGGGTCAAATAGAACACTAAAGTTAGACATGCACAAAAATACACACACGCACACGCGCACACACACACACACACACACGCGCACACACGCACACACGCACACGCGCACACACGCACACGCGCACACACAAAGATAATACAGGCCTCCTGAGCTTTACTACAGAACACCAAGCTCAAATCCATATTGATTTCAGCCTCAAAATTTGCAATAAGGTCGCCTGCTAGTCCCGCCTCTCTATTCTGAATACACTTGATTTGAAGTAGTTGGTTAAAGGACTTCCTCTGTAAGTGAGTCAAATGGACAAACACAAGTTTTACGCAGTGGTGCCCGAGGAAGTCCTGACCCGATCAGCATCTTTCATGAACAATTACACCACCATTTAGCTGCTTGCTTTAAAGCTTCAACTGTGAAAGCTTAACTTTTCGAGGTGCAAATACTTAGAACAGTTGCATCTGGCAAAAATCACTAGACAGATTTGGTTAAACAGAAGTTTTAGTTTTACAAATTTGTTTGAACACTGTTTAACATAAGAGGCTGTAGATACCAAGCTTAAATCTAAGTGATTTAGAACAGGCAGGAGATAGGAGTTTAGTATTGTTTTCTTGCACGGAGTGTAAATTCTGACGGACTAGTTGGGCCAAATGGCCTATTTCTACATTGAACATTTAGCAAACTAGAAATAGATGGAATTTACAATGCTATACAGAGAATATCAGTATGAATATATACACTGATTACAAGTATATGCTTTTGTTGAGTATGTCATGTTATGCTTTAAATCCATGCAACAAATCTCAAGCAGGAGTAAATATTGGAATAAAGCTTCCCGGGTGACTCAGTGGCTAAATGCATGGGTGTGCGCACATGTACTAACAGTTTGGAAAACAACCAAAACTCATTCCCAGCAAAAATCACTAGACTGTGATCAACAATAGGCCCAAGAAGTGCAATGTCCTTCCCTAGCCCAAGAATGGTGACCGATTACACAGCCTTTACTGCAACGTAGGCTGTGACCAATTAAATCAGTACAGACAAGGAATCAACGCAGACGCCTGCCTGTTCTGTATGGCTCAGTTACTAACTGAATAAACTTCCAAGAGCAACTGGGGGGAAACCGTGGAAAAAAAACATGACCCTAGAAGATCTGTTGAGACGTAATGCAGTCCGAAGGAAGCAGAAACATAGTGAAGCCAGGAAGGTTACATTGGGTAAGGTGCCAGAATGTCAAATGGGTTTAAGGCTGCTATTCAATTAAAAGAACTTGCATTCATATAGTTCTTTACAGTCTTTTGACATCCAAAAGCTGCCCCAGTTGAGACCAGAATTGCTTTTGAAGCTATTCTCTTTGGTCTCTGCCACATACTATTCATCGTGTGTCAACATGTTGAGATCTTCCATGGACAGAAACTTATGATTCAACATAAGAATGCTCCATATATTCCAGAAAATGATGAGTGATTTAAAGTGAGTACAGTAAAAATCATCAGAATTTAGATGAAAATAAATTTCAAACTTCATTCCTGTGGTTTGGAATATTTTTTGAACATTACCTCATTTTCTCCAGCCCAATATTATGGTAATATTCCCATTATTCTGTATTTAATTCATTCTGTGGATGCTGTATCTTTTTGTAAACTGTCTATCCAGAAAGTTTAAAAAGGAACTTTAGGAATAAGCACAAGTTAAAATGACAGGCACCAAAAATAAGGACTCGATGGTTTCCACTTCAATGGATTGACTCATTGTGGTGCTTCACTCAATATAGCTGCTGACAAATTCTACTGATTAATCGTGCATTGTAAATATAACCAGAAATGCTACACAGCAGTGACTCTTAATCATGCAGAACTGAAAAGGAACTAAAGCTCTTTACAAAACACAAAATCCTTTATGATCTTCTGACACACATTGGCATTTCAAGTAATTTCTCCTCCCCACTCAATTTCATGTCCCTTCTCCCCTGGAAGCAATAGCCAAGAAATTCAGCCACACAGTGCTCATTTTGTTGTTGAGTGCTAAATAGTCTCTCAGCTTCCAATATGCCACGCAGGAAGCATACACTTTTTATGAGCTGGAAATGCACCTCCTGCCATATTGATAAAGGCCAAAAAAATAACAGCATGCAGTACCTGTTGTGTTATCGATTCCTCAACACAAACCTGCCAAACAATTCAATTTACCATTCAGCCATGGATTAAGTCTCCTTTATTACAAAATAACAGACTTACAGAAGATTCTGAAAGACCTGTGCTTACTGTTGACTCACACTACTCCAACTGCTGTATCACATGTTGGCTTACATCACTTCCGGTTATGATGCATGCTATATTATTTACATATTCAACAGCTCAAGCAATATCACAACAGTACCCCGGTCTGAAACAAGCGTTAGGATCTTTGCATATGGAAATAGAAAAGGCGCCTGAACACATGTTCGAAGCCCCCTCTGCAAGATTTGGCTGCACTCAGGAAAACGTAGGTCTACATGCAGCCTGAAAAAGGTTTTCTTTCACCACTTCCCCCAAAGCTGCAGCTTGCCTGACCTTCCATTCCTCTTCAATGGTGAGCTGCCTAGGCCCATGATAATGAGGCCTGAGGCACCCAATATCAAATGCACCTTGGGCCTCACCATGCAAGCACAGGAATTGAATTTTTAGACAACTGACTTCACTGCTGCTACATTAAGCCTCACAATCTGAAACAGGCAGGTTCTTCCTTCATTCTCTGACCAACAGAACTAACCAACCACAATTCTTACAACTCTGGAGAATCCAGGCCAGTGTTGTTGGAGCCAACCACTAGAGAGCAAAGGCCTCTCCACAGTTTGGAGGCTACTAGCTACACAAAAGGTACACCTCCTCCACCTTACAACTGTGATGAAACCACACCTGCCAGATGGAAACATATCAATTTTGTCATATGGAACAGTATTTCAACTTTTACTGGACAATGAGGATAAATTGTTCAAAAAAACACAAAGCTGAATGGCTGAAAACATGGCTGCACATTTGCATTCTGAGAGACAGTTGAATAGAGAGACAATGGAAATGCTCCCTGATTCAATTAGCAAATTGGGTTTTGTCAATAGTGATGATCAAAAGACATTGAGACACATTGCCTGTGTAAGAGCCAGCACTCCAACACCACCCCGCCCCCCCCCCCCCACCCCACCACCCAGTGTGCCTAGTAAGCTTTGAAGAAACAACAGCCCTCGTGGGCAATGCTATTTCAGACAAAGAGCTGGCCATATGACTAATCTGCTGGCCAACCTGGGAATTGATTGAATTGTGCCTCACAGAAAGGTTTGGGGCAGACTGCAATTAAACTTCAAGAAGAAAGCACCGCTTTCTCTCTCTCTCTCCAGCAAAGTTCCAGGGACCCATAGATGCAGCTTTCGAGGACCTCTTCAGCCTTCTGGTACCAGTGAAACAAGTCTGAAAGTATGTACTGGGCCCCGAGAACTGCAAGACTTAACTCCAATCAAGGTCTTTACATCCAAACAAAAAGACAGTAACTGAGTTCCATTTACTACTCCAACCACCCCGCCCCCTTATTCTTTCTCCCCTCTGCATCTATTTGTGTTTATCGCGTATGCATGCTAGCGTGATTAAGTCGCGTATTTTTAGGAACTTTAACTGAGTTACAGTGTTAAAGGCGAATAAACTTACACCTTTCTTATTTAAACTTAAGGAAGTCTGTCTGATTGGTTCATTTCCAATTACAATTAGAGAGCAGTGAGCAAGGATTCACTGAGCTGAAGCTAAAAACACTGTATCTTAAAAGTTAAACCCTGTTACGGCCAAACCAGGAAAGGGGCCAGAGGGGAGCCAGAGACCTCTTCCTCACCCAGTCGTACACAACAAATAGAGTCAGAGTTATACAGCACAGAAACAGGCCCTTCTGCCCATCGTGCATAGTGTCCATGCCGGCCATCTATTCCAAGCCCATTTTCCAGCACTTGGCCCATAACCTTGTATACTATGGCATTTCAAGTGCTCATCTAAATACTTCTTAAATGTTGAGGGTTCCTGCCTCTACCACCCCTTCAGGCAGTGTGTTCCAGATTCCAACCACCTTCTGGGTAAAAGATTTTTCCTCAAATACCCTCTAAACCTCCTGCCCCTTACCTTAAATCTAAGCCCCCTGATTATTGACACCTCCGTTAAGGGAAAAAGTTTCTTCCCATCAACCCTATTTATGCCCCTCATAATTTTGTACACCTGAATCAGGTCCCCCCTCAGCCTTCTCTGCTCTAAGGAAAACAACCCTAGCCTATCCAGTCTCTCTTCATAGCTGAAATGCTCCAGCCCAGGCAACATCCTGGTGAATCTCCTCTGCACCCTCTCCAGTGCAATCACATCCTTCCTATAGTGTGGTGCCCAGAACTGTACACAGTACTCCAGCTGTGGCCTAACTAGCATTTTATACAACTCTATCATCATAACCTCCCTGCTCTTATATTCTATGCCTCAGCTAATAAAGGCATGTATCCCATATGCCTTCCTAACCACCTTATCTACCAGTGCTGCTGCCTTCAGTGATCTATAGACAAGTACACCAAGGTCCCTCTGTACTAGTTTGGAGATGGGAGGAGTTATTCTGAGTGAGTCTCCAGACACTCTGTACTTCCTAGGGTCATACCATCCGAAGTATATTCCCTTGCCTTGTTAGTCCTCCTGAAATGCATCGCCTCACACTTCAAAGGGATTAAATTCCATTTGCCATTGCTCTGTCCATCTTACCAGCCCATCTATATTGTCCTGTAATCTAAGGCTTTCTTCCTCACTATTTACTACACCACCAATTTTCTTGTCATCTGCGAACTTACTGATCATACCTCCTATATTCACGTCTAAATCATTAATGTGCACGACAAACAGCAAGGATCCCAGCACCAATCCCTGCGGTACACTACTGGTCACAGGCTTCCACTCGCAAAACCAACCCTCGATCATCACCCTCTGCCTCCTGCCACTAAGCCAATTTTAGATCCACTTTGCCAAATTGCCCTGGATCCCATGGCTCTTACCTTCTTAACCAACCTCCCATGCGGGACCTTAGCAAAAGCCCTACTGAAGTCCATGTAGACTACATCAACTGCTTTACCCTCATCTACACATCTAGTCTAGCCCTTAATATACTTATAAAATGCCTTGGGATTTTCCCTTATGTTGCCTGTCAGTGTTTTTTCATGCCCCCTCTTCGCTCTCCTAATTAGCTTTTTATGTACCCCCCCTACACTTTCTACACTACTCTAGGGCCTCCGCTGTTTTTAGCCTTCTCAATCTGCCACAAGCTCCTTTATTTTCCTTATCCAATCCTCTGTATCCCTGGACATCCAGGGTTCCCTTGACTTGTTAGTCCTCCCCTTCACCTTTACGGGAATATGTTGGCCTTGAACTCTCACTATTTCCTTTTTGAATTATTCCCACTGGTCTGAAGTAGACTTTCCTACAAGTAGCTGCTCCCAGTCCACTTTGACCAGATCCTGTTTTATCATATTGAAATTGGCCTTCCCCCAATTCAGTACCTTTATTTCCAGTCCATCTTTGTCCTTTTCCATAATTACCATAAATCTTAGAGTTATGGTCATTATCCCCGAAATGCTTCCCCACTGACACTTCCACCACTTGTCCGGCTTCATTCCCTAGGCTGTGGCTGAAGCATCTGAGAGATCCATCTCAAGTGGTGATATTTGGCCTTCGCCAAGTAATTTGGAGCCTGTTTGTGGAGACTCACTCAGAATAACTCCTCCCACCTCCAAACTAGTTCAAGAGAAAACAGAAGGCAACAGTGGCTTACCTACAGACATGGAAGGGCAATAATCCAGGAGGATCACAAGTGAGCAGGACTTCCTTAATCCCTAACCCAACTAAATACCAAGGGACCAAGAAATAAACCAATTGTTTAAATCTGTATTACTCTCAGTATACGCACAACCATGACATAAAAACTTTAGCAAATGTAGCAAATGTAACCAGAAATGCTCTTCATTAGAGCATACCTGTGAATGTAAGTTTTTGAAAAATAGCAGTCACGTGCAAATACAAAAGGATGGCAAATACTCCTCGAATACATCCAACCTAATACATGCTAGATGACAGAAAAAAGTCAAATAATTTTAAAGCCTGCATCCTAATACCATGTAAATTTGTAACTGGAGACCATAAATGGAAAAGTACTGGAAGAGTAACTGAAGGACATGGAACACTGATAAAGATTGTTTTTCCCCCTTTATCGCTACACATGCTTCAAGCAGGCAATATCGCTTACAATCATTAATTCCACCCACCAGCCCGCGACAGATGTTAAAGAAATGAACCCAGCTTGAACTTACAGGACGAAATGGCATTGCTTAGCCAGATATGACTGCAGGAAAATACAGCAAAAACGCTACTGTGGCAATGCAGTACTTCAACTGCCTAGATGTTAAATCCCTTGCTGAAATAAATGCAATAAATGGGTGTAGACCTACATAATCTCACCATGAGGACTGCAGAAGCTGGGCCATGGGGTTTGGCTAAGCAAATGGATGGCGAGAGACAGATAGACAGACAGACAGAGAGGAGAGGAGAAAGAGAGAGGAGAGGAGAAAGAGAGAGGAGAGGAGAAAGAGAGAGGAGAGGAGAAAGAGAGAGGAGAGGAGAAAGAGAGAGGAGAGGAGAAAGAGAGAGGAGAGGAGAAAGAGAGAGGAGAGGAGAAAGAGAGAGGAGAGGAGAAAGAGAGAGGAGAGGAGAAAGAGAGAGGAGAGGAGAAAGAGAGAGGAGAGGAGAAAGAGAGAGGAGAGGAGAAAGAGAGAGGAGAGGAGAAAGAGAGAGGAGAGGAGAAAGAGAGAGGAGAGGAGAAAGAGAGAGGAGAGGAGAAAGAGAGAGGAGAGGAGAAGAGAGAGGAGAGGAGAAAGAGAGAGGAGAGGAGAAAGAGAGAGGAGAGGAGAAAGAGAGAGGAGAGGAGAAAGAGAGAGGAGAGGAGAAAGAGAGAGAGAGGAGAAAGAGAGAGGAGAGGAGAAAGAGAGAGGAGAGGAGAAAGAGAGAGGAGAGGAGAAAGAGAGAGGAGAGGAGAAAGAGAGAGGAGAGGAGAAAGAGAGAGGAGAGGAGAAGAGAGAGGAGAGGAGAAAGAGAGAGGAGAGGAGAAAGAGAGAGGAGAGGAGAAAGAGAGAGGAGAGGAGAAAGAGAGAGGAGAGGAGAAGAGAGAGGAGAGGAGAAAGAGAGAGGAGAGGAGAAAGAGAGAGGAGAGGAGAAAGAGAGAGGAGAGGAGAAAGAGAGAGGAGAGGAGAAAGAGAGAGGAGAGGAGAAAGAGAGAGGAGAGGAGAAAGAGAGAGGAGAGGAGAAAGAGAGAGGAGAGGAGAAAGAGAGAGGAGAGGAGAAAGAGAGAGGAGAGGAGAAAGAGAGAGGAGAGGAGAAAGAGAGAGGAGAGGAGAAAGAGAGAGGAGAGGAGAAAGAGAGAGGAGAGGAGAAAGAGAGAGGAGAGGAGAAAGAGAGAGGAGAGGAGAAAGAGAGAGGAGAGGAGAAAGAGAGAGGAGAGAGAAGAGAGAGGAGAGGAGAAGAGAGAGGAGAAAGAGAGAGGAGAGGAGAAAGAGAGAGGAGAGGAGAAAGAGAGAGGAGAGAGAAAGAGAGAGGAGAGGAGAAAGAGAGAGGAGAGGAGAAAGAGAGAGGAGAGGAGAAAGAGAGAGGAGAGGAGAAAGAGAGAGGAGAGGAGAAAGAGAGAGGAGAGGAGAAAGAGAGAGGAGAGGAGAAAGAGAGAGGAGAGGAGAAAGAGAGAGGAGAGGAGAAAGAGAGAGGAGAGGAGAAAGAGAGAGGAGAGGAGAAAGAGAGAGGAGAGGAGAAAGAGAGAGGAGAGGAGAAAGAGAGAGGAGAGGAGAAAGAGAGAGGAGAGGAGAAAGAGAGAGGAGAGGAGAAAGAGAGAGGAGAGGAGAAGAGGAGAGGAGAGGAGAAAGAGAGAGGAGAGGAGAAAGAGAGAGGAGAGGAGAAAGAGAGAGGAGAGGAGAAAGAGAGAGGAGAGGAGAAAGAGAGAGGAGAGGAGAAAGAGAGAGGAGAGGAGAAAGAGAGAGGAGAGGAGAAGAGAGAGGAGAGGAGAAAGAGAGAGGAGAGGAGAAAGAGAGAGGAGAGGAGAAAGAGAGAGGAGAGGAGAAAGAGAGAGGAGAGGAGAAAGAGAGAGGAGAGGAGAAAGAGAGAGGAGGAGGAAGAGAGAGGAGAGGAGAAGAGAGAGGAGAGGAGAAAGAGAGAGGAGAGGAGAAAGAGAGAGGAGAGGAGAAAGAGAGAGGAGAGGAGAAAGAGAGAGGAGAGGAGAAAGAGAGAGGAGAGGAGAAAGAGAGAGGAGAGGAGAAAGAGAGAGGAGAGGAGAAGAGAGAGGAGAGGAGAAAGAGAGAGGAGAGGAGAAAGAGAGAGGAGAGGAGAAAGAGAGAGGAGAGGAGAAAGAGAGAGGAGAGGAGAAAGAGAGAGGAGAGGAGAAAGAGAGAGGAGAGGAGAAAGAGAGAGGAGAGGAGAAAGAGAGAGGAGAGGAGAAAGAGAGAGGAGAGGAGAAAGAGAGAGGAGAGGAGAAAGAGAGAGGAGAGGAGAAAGAGAGAGGAGAGGAGAAAGAGAGAGGAGAGGAGAAAGAGAGAGGAGAGGAGAAAGAGAGAGGAGAGGAGAAAGAGAGAGGAGAGGAGAAAGAGAGAGGAGAGGAGAAAGAGAGAGGAGAGGAGAAAGAGAGAGGAGAGGAGAAAGAGAGAGGAGAGGAGAAAGAGAGAGGAGAGGAGAAAGAGAGAGGAGAGGAGAAGAGAGAGGAGAGGAGAAAGAGAGAGGAGAGGAGAAAGAGAGAGGAGAGGAGAAAGAGAGAGGAGAGGAGAAGAGAGAGGAGAGGAGAAAGAGAGAGGAGAGGAGAAAGAGAGAGGAGAGGAGAAAGAGAGAGGAGAGGAGAAAGAGAGAGGAGAGGAGAAAGAGAGAGGAGAGGAGAAAGAGAGAGGAGAGGAGAAAGAGAGAGGAGAGGAGAAAGAGAGAGGAGAGGAGAAAGAGAGAGGAGAGGAGAAGAGAGAGGAGAGGAGAAAGAGAGAGGAGAGGAGAAAGAGAGAGGAGAGGAGAAAGAGAGAGGAGAGGAGAAAGAGAGAGGAGAGGAGAAAGAGAGAGGAGAGGGAGAAAGAGAGAGGAGAGGAGAAAGAGAGAGGAGAGGAGAAAGAGAGAGGAGAGGAGAAAGAGAGAGGAGAGGAGAAAGAGAGAGGAGAGGAGAAAGAGAGAGGAGAGGAGAAAGAGAGAGGAGAGGAGAAAGAGAGAGGAGAGGAGAAAGAGAGAGGAGAGGAGAAAGAGAGAGGAGAGGAGAAAGAGAGAGGAGAGGAGAAAGAGAGAGGAGAGGAGAAAGAGAGAGGAGAGGAGAAAGAGAGAGGAGAGGAGAAAGAGAGAGGAGAGGAGAAAGAGAGAGGAGAGGAGAAAGAGAGAGGAGAGAAAGAGAGAGGAGAGGAGAAAGAGAGAGGAGAGGAGAAAGAGAGAGGAGAGGAGAAGAGAGAGGAGAGGAGAAAGAGAGAGGAGAGGAGAAAGAGAGAGGAGAGGAGAAAGAGAGAGGAGAGGAGAAAGAGAGAGGAGAGGAGAAAGAGAGAGGAGAGGAGAAAGAGAGAGGAGAGGAGAAAGAGAGAGGAGAGGAGAAGAGAGAGAGAGGAGAAAGAGAGAGGAGAGGAGAAAGAGAGAGGAGAGGAGAAAGAGAGAGGAGAGGAGAAAGAGAGAGGAGAGGAGAAAGAGAGAGAGAGTGAGAAAGAGAGAGGAGAGGAGAAAGAGAGAGGAGAGGAGAAAGAGAGAGGGAGAGGAGAAGAGAGGAGAGGGAGAAGAGAGAGGAGAGGAGAAAGAGAGAGGAGAGGAGAAAGAGAGAGGAGAGGAGAAAGAGAGAGGAGAGGGAGAAAGAGAGAGGTGAGAGAAAGAGAGAGGAGAGGAGAAAGAGAGAGAGAGGGAAGAGAGAGAGGAGAAAGAGAGAGGAGAGGAGAAAGAGAGAGGAGAGGAGAAGAGAGAGGAGAGGAGAAAGAGAGAGGAGAGGAGAAAGAGAGAGAGGAGAGGAGAAAGAGAGAGGAGAGGAGAAAGAGAGAGGAGAGGAGAAAGAGAGAGGAGAGGAGAAAGAGAGAGGAGAGGAGAAAGAGAGAGGAGAGGAGAAAGAGAGAGGAGAGGAGAAGAGAGAGGAGAGGAGAGAGAGAGAGGAGAAGAGAGAGGAGAGGAGAAGAGAGAGGAGAGGAAGATGAGAGGAGAGGAGAAGAGAGAGGAGAGGAGAAAGAGAGGAGAGGAGAAAGAGAGAGGAGAGGAGAAGAGAGAGGAGGAGAAGAGAGAGGAGAGGAGAAAGGAGAGAGGAGAGGAGAAAGAGAGAGGAGAGGAGAAAGAGAGAGGAGAGGAGAAAGAGAGAGGAGAGGAGAAAGAGAGAGGAGAGGAGAAGGAGAGGAGAGGAGAAAGAGAGAGGGAGAGGAGAAAGAGAGAGGAGAGGAGAAAGAGAGAGGAGAGGAGAAAGAGAGAGGAGAGGAGAAGAGAGAGGAGAGAGAAGAGAGAGGAGAGGAGAAAGAGAGAGGAGAGGAGAAAGAGAGAGGAGAGGAGAAAGAGAGAGGAGAGGAGAAAGAGAGAGGAGAGGAGAAAGAGAGAGGAGAGGAGAAAGAGAGAGGAGAGGAGAAAGAGAGAGGAGAGGAGAAAGAGAGAGGAGAGGAGAAGAGAGAGAGGAGAAGAGAGAGGAGAGGAGAAGAGAGAGGAGAGGAGAAAGAGAGAGGAGAGGAGAAAGAGAGAGGAGAGGAGAAAGAGAGAGGAGAGGAGAAAGAGAGAGGAGAGGAGAAAGAGAGAGGAGAGGAGAAAGAGAGAGGAGAGGAGAAAGAGAGAGGAGAGGAGAAAGAGAGAGGAGAGGAGAAAGAGTGAGGAGAGGAGAAGAGAGAGGAGAGGGAAAGAGAGAGGAGAGGAGAAAGGAGAGGAGAGGAGAAAGAGAGAGGAGAGGAGAAAGAGAGAGGAGAGGAGAAAGAGAGAGGAGAGGAGAAAGAGAGAGGAGAGGAGAAAGAGAGAGGAGAGGAGAAAGATGAGAGGAGAGAGAAAGAGAGAGGAGAGGAGAAAGAGAGAGGAGAGGAGAAAGAGAGAGGAGAGGAGAAAGAGAGAGGAGAGGAGAGAAGAGAGAGGAGAGGAGAAAGAGAGAGGAGAGGAGAAAGAGAGAGGAGAGGAGAAGAGAGAGGAGAGGAGAAGAGAGTGGAGAGGAGAAAGAGAGAGGAGAGGAGAAAGAGAGAGGAGAGGAGAAAGAGAGAGGAGAGGAGAAGAGAAGAGGAGAGGAGAAAGAGAGAGGAGAGGAGAAAGAGAGAGGAGAGGAGAAAGAGAGAGGAGAGGAGAAAGAGAGAGGAGAGGAGAAGAGAGAGGAGAGGAGAAAGAGAGAGGAGAGGAGAAAGAGAGAGGAGAGGAGAAAGAGAGAGGAGAGGAGAAAGAGAGAGGAGAGGAGAAAGAGAGAGGAGAGGAGAAAGAGAGAGGAGAGGAGAAGAGAGAGGAGAGGAGAAAGAGAGAGGAGAGGAGAAGAGAGAGGAAGAGAGAGGAGGAGAAAGAGAGAGGAGAGGAGAAAGAGAGAGGAGAGGAGAAGAGAGAGGAGAGGAGAAGAGAGAGGAGAGGAGAAAGAGAGAGGAGAGGAGAAAGAGAGAGGAGAGGAGAAAGAGAGAGGAGAGGAGAAAGAGAGAGGAGAGGAGAAGAGAGAGGGAGGAGAAGAGAGGAGAGGAGAAAGAGAGGGAGAGGAGAAAGAGAGAGGAGAGGAGAAAGAGAGAGGAGAGGAGAAAGAGAGAGGAGAGGAGAAAGAGAGAGGAGAGGAGAAAGAGAGAGGAGAGGAGAAGAGAGAGGAGAGGAGAAAGAGAGAGGAGAGGAGAAAGAGAGAGGAGAGGAGAAAGAGAGAGGAGAGGAGAAAGAGAGAGGAGAGGGAGAAAGAGAGAGGAGAGGAGAAAGAGAGAGGAGAGGAGAAAGAGAGAGGAGAGGAGAAAGAGAGAGGAGAGGAGAAAGAGAGAGGAGAGGAGAAAGAGAGAGGAGGAGGAGAAAGAGAGAGGAGAGGAGAAAGAGAGAGGAGAGGAGAAAGAGAGAGGAGAGGAGAAAGAGAGAGGAGAGGAGAAAGAGAGAGGAGAGGAGAAAGAGAGAGGAGAGGAGAAAGAGAGAGGAGAGGAGAAAGAGAGAGGAGAGGAGAAAGAGAGAGGAGAGGAGAAGAGAGAGGAGAGGAGAAGAGAGAGGAGAGGAGAAAGAGAGAGGAGAGGAGAAAGAGAGAGGAGAGAGAAGAGAGAGGAGAGGAGAAGAGGAGAGGAGAAAGAGAGAGGAGAGGAGAAAGAGAGAGGAGAGGAGAAAGAGAGAGGAGAGGAGAAAGAGAGAGGAGAGGAGAAAGAGAGAGGAGAGGAGAAAGAGAGAGGAGAGGAGAAAGAGAGAGGAGAGGAGAAAGAGAGAGGAGAGGAGAAAGAGAGAGGAGAGGAGAAAGAGAGAGGAGAGGAGAAAGAGAGAGGAGAGGAGAAGAGAGAGGAGAGGAGAAAGAGAGAGGAGAGGAGAAGAGAGAGGAGAGGAGAAAGAGAGAGGAGAGGAGAAAGAGAGAGGAGAGGAGAAAGAGAGAGGAGAGGAGAAAGAGAGAGGAGAGGAGAAAGAGAGAGGAGAGGAGAAAGAGAGAGGAGAGGAGAAGAGAGAGGAGAGGAGAAAGAGAGAGGAGAGGAGAAAGAGAGAGGAGAGGAGAAAGAGAGAGGAGAGGAGAAAGAGAGAGGAGAGGAGAAAGAGAGAGGAGAGGAGAAAGAGAGAGGAGAGGAGAAAGAGAGAGGAGAGGAGAAAGAGAGAGGAGAGGAGAAAGAGAGAGGAGAGGAGAAAGAGAGAGGAGAGGAGAAAGAGAGAGGAGAGGAGAAAGAGAGAGGAGAGGAGAAAGAGAGAGAGAGGAGAAAGAGAGAGGAGAGGAGAAAGAGAGAGGAGAGGAGAAAGAGAGAGGAGAGGAGAAAGAGAGAGGAGAGGAGAAAGAGAGAGGAGAGGAGAAAGAGAGAGGAGAGGAGAAAGAGAGAGGAGAGGAGAAAGAGAGAGGAGAGGAGAAAGAGAGAGGAGAGGAGAAAGAGAGAGGAGAGGAGAAAGAGAGAGGAGAGGAGAAAGAGAGAGGAGAGGAGAAAGAGAGAGGAGAGGAGAAGAGAGAGGAGAGGAGAAAGAGAGAGGAGAGGAGAAGAGAGAGGAGAGGAGAAGAGAGAGGAGAGGAGAAAGAGGAGGAAGAGGAGAAAGAGAGAGGAGAGGAGAAAGAGAGAGGAGAGGAGAAAGAGAGAGGAGAGGAGAAAGAGAGAGGAGAGGAGAAAGAGAGAGGAGAGGAGAAAGAGAGAGGAGAGGGAGAAAGAGAGAGGAGAGGAGAAAGAGAGAGGAGAGGAGAAAGAGAGAGGAGAGGAGAAAGAGAGAGGAGAGGAGAAAGAGAGAGGAGAGGAGAAAGAGAGAGGAGAGGAGAAAGAGAGAGGAGAGGAGAAAGAGAGAGGAGAGGAGAAAGAGAGAGGAGAGGAGAAAGAGAGAGGAGAGGAGAAAGAGAGAGGAGAGGAGAAAGAGAGAGGAGAGGAGAAGAAGAGAGGAGAGGAGAAAGAGAGGAGAGGAGAAAGAGAGAGGAGAGGAGAAAGAGAGAGGAGAGGAGAAAGAGAGAGGAGAGGAGAAAGAGAGAGGAGAGGAGAAGAGAGAGGAGAGGAGAAAGAGAGAGGAGAGGAGAAAGAGAGAGGAGAGGAGAAAGAGAGAGGAGAGGAGAAGAGAGAGGAGAGGAGAAAGAGAGAGGAGAGGAGAAGAGAGAGGAGAGGAGAAAGAGAGAGGAGAGGAGAAAGAGAGAGGAGAGGAGAAAGAGAGAGGAGAGGAGAAAGAGAGAGGAGAGGAGAAAGGAGAGGAGGAGAAGAGAGAGGAGAGAAAGAGAGAGGAGAGGAGAAAGAGAGAGAGAGGAGAAAGAGAGAGGAGAGGAGAAGAGAGAGGAGAGGAGAAGAGAGAGGAGAGGAGAAAGAGAGAGGAGAGGAGAAAGAGAGAGGAGAGGAGAAGAGAGAGGAGAGGAGAAAGAGAGAGGAGAGGAGAAAGAGAGAGGAGAGGAGAAAGAGAGGAGAGGAGAAGAGAGAGGAGAGGAGAAGAGAGAGGAGAGGAGAAAGAGAGAGGAGAGGAGAAAGAGAGAGGAGAGGAGAAGAGAGAGGAGAGGAGAAGAGAGAGAAAGAGAGAGGAGAGGAGAAAGAGAGAGGAGAGGAGGAAAGAGAGAGGAGAGGAGAAAGAGAGAGGAGAGGAGAAAGAGAGAGAGAGGAGAAAGAGAGAGGAGAGGAGAAAGAGAGAGGAGAGGAGAAGAGAGAGGAGAGGAGAAAGAGAGAGGAGAGGAGAAGAGAGAGGAGAGGAGAAAGAGAGAGGAGAGGAGAGGAGAGAGAGGAGAAAGAGAGGAGAGGAGAAAGAGAGAGGAGAGGAGAAGAAGAGAGGAGAGGAGAAGAGAGAGGAGAGAGAAGAGAGAGGAGAAAGAGAGAGGAGAGGAGAAAGAGAGAGGAGAGGAGAAAGAGAGAGGAGAGGAGAAAGAGAGGAGAGGAAAGAGAGAGGAGAGGAAGAGAGAGGAGAGGAGAAAGAGAGAGGAGAGGAGAAAGAGAGGAGAGAGAAAGAGAGAGGAGAGGAGAAAGAGAGAGGAGAGAGAAGAGATAGGAGAGGAGAAAGAGAGAGGAGAGGAGAAAGAGAGAGGAGAGGAGAAAGAGAGAGGAGAGGAGAAAGAGAGAGGAGAGGAGAAGAGAGAGGAGAGGAGAAGAGAGGAGAGGAGGAAAGAGAGAGGAGAGGAGAAAGAGAGAGGAGAGGAGAAAGAGAGAGGAGAGGAGAAGAGAGAGAGAGGAGGGAAGAAGAGAGAGGAGAGGAGAAAGAGAGAGGAGAGGAGAAAGAGAGAGGAGAGGAGAAAGAAGAGAGGAGAGGAGAAAGAGAGAGGAGAGGAGAAAGAGAGAGAGGAGAAAGAGAGAGGAGAGGAGAAAGAGAGAGGAGAGGAGAAAGAGAGAGGAGAGGAGAAAGAGAGAGGAGAGGAGAAAGAGAGAGGAGAGGAGAAAGAGAGAGGAGAGGAGAAAGAGAGAGGAGAGGAGAAAGAGAGAGGAGAGGAGAAAGAGAGAGGAGAGGAGAAAGAGAGAGGAGAGGAGAAAGAGAGAGGAGAGGAGAAAGAGAGAGGAGAGGAGAAAGAGAGGAGGAGAGGAGAAAGAGAGAGGAGAGGAGAAAGAGAGAGGAGAGGAGAAAGAGAGAGGAGAGGAGAAAGAGAGAGGAGAGGAGAAAGAGAGAGGAGAGGAGAAGAGAGAGGAGAGGAGAAGAGAGAGGAGAGGAGAAAGAGAGAGGAGAGGAGAAAGAGAGAGGAGAGGAGAAAGAGAGAGGAGAGGAGAAGAGAGAGGAGAGGAGAAAAGAGAGAGGAGAGGAGAAAGAGAGAGGAGAGGAGAAAGAGAGAGGAGAGGAGAAAGAGAGAGGAGAGGAGAAAGAGAGAGGAGAGGAGAAAGAGAGAGGAGAGGAGAAGAGAGAGGAGAGGAGAAAGAGAGAGGAGAGGAGAAAGAGAGAGGAGAGGAGAAAGAGAGAGGAGAGGAGAAAGCAGAGAGGAGAGGAGAAAGAGAGAGGAGAGAGAAAGAGAGAGGAGAGGAGAAAGAGAGAGGAGAGAGAAAGAGAGAGGAGAGGAGAAAGAGAGAGGAGAGGAGAAAGAGAGAGGAGAGGAGAAAGAGAGAGGAGAGGAGAAAGAGAGAGGAGAGGAGAAAGAGAGAGGAGAGGAGAAGAGAGAGGAGAGGGAAAGAGAGAGGAGAAGGAGAGGAGAGAGAGAGGAGAGGAGAAGAGAGAGGAGAGGAGAAGAGAGAGGAGAGGAGAAGAGAGAGGAGAGGAGAAAGAGAGAGGAGAGGAGAAAGAGAGAGGAGAGGAGAAGAGAGAGGAGAGGAGAAAGAGAGAGGAGAGGAGAAAGAGAGAGGAGAGGAGAAAGAGAGAGAGGAGAAGAGAGAGAGAGGAGAGGAGAAGAGAGAAGGAGAGGAGAAGAGAGAGGGAGAGAGAGAGGAGAAGGAGAGAGGAGAGGAGAAGGAGAGAGGAGAAGAGAGAGGAGAGGAGAAGGAGAGAGGAGAAAGAGAGAGGAGAGGAGAAGAGAGAGGAGAGAAGAGAGAGGAGAGGAGAAGAGAGAGGAGAAAGAGAGAGGAGAGGAGAAGGAGAGAGGAGAAAAGAGAGAGGAGAGGAGAAGAGAGAGAGAGGAGAAAGAGAGAGGAGAGGAGAAGAGAGAGGAGAAAGAGAGAGGAGAGGAGAAGAGAGAGGAGAAGAGAGAGGAGAGGAGAAGGAGAGAGGAGAAGAGAGAGGAGAGGAGAAGGAGAGAGGAGAAAGAGAGAGGAGAGGAGAAGGAGGAGAGGAGAAGAGAGAGGAGAGGAGAAGAGAGAGGAGAAGAGAGAGAGGAGAGGAGAAGGAGAGAGGAGAAGAGAGAGGAGAGGAGAAGAGAGAGGAGAAAGAGAGAGGAGAGGAGAAGAGAGAGGAGAAGAGAGAGAGAGGAGAGGAAGAAGAGAGAGAGAGAGAGAGGAAGAGAGGAGAAGAGAGAGGAGAGGAGAAGGAGAGAGGAGAAGAGAGAGGAGAGAGAAGAGAGAGGAGAAAGAGAGAGGAGAGGAGAAGGAGAGAGGAGAAAGAGAGAGGAGAGAGAAGGAGAGAGGAGAAGAGAGAGGAGAGGAGAAGGAGAGAGGAGAAGAGAGAGGAGAGGAGAAGGAGAGAGGAGAAAGAGAGAGGAGAGGAGAAGGAGAGAGGAGAAAGAGAGAGGAGAGGAGAAGGAGAGAGGAGAAAGAGAGAGGAGAGGAGAAGGAGAGAGGAGAAAGAGAGAGGAGAGGAGAAAGGAGAGAGGAGAGAAGAGAGAGGAGAGGAGAAGGAGAGAGGAGAAGAGAGAGAGAGGAGAAGGAGAGAGGAGAGAAGAGAGGAGAGGAGAAGGAGAGAGGAGAAAGAGAGAGGAGAGAGAAGAGAGAGGAGAAAGAGAGAGGAGAGGAGAAGGAGAGAGGAGAAAGGAGAGGAGAGGAGAGGAGAGAGAGAAAGAGAGAGGAGAGGAGAGGAGAGAGGAGAAGAGAGAGGAAGAGGAGAGAGAGGAGAAAGAGAGAGGAGAGGAGAAGGAGAGAGGAGAAGAGAGAGGAGAGGAGAGGAGAAGAGAGAGGGAGAGAGAGAGAGGAGAAGAGAGAGGAGAGAAGAGAGAGAGAGAGGGAGAGAAGGAGAGAGAGAGAGAGGAGAGAGGAGAAGAGAGAGGGAGAGAGGAGAAGAGAGAGGGAGAGAGAGAGGGAGAGAGAGAAGAAGAGAGGAGAGGAGAAGAGGAGAAAGAGAGAGGGAGAGGAGAAGAGAAGAGAGAGGAGAGGAGAGAGGAGAAGAGAGAGAGAGGGAGAGGAGAAAGAGAGAGGAGAGGGAGAGAGGAGAAAGAGAGAGGAGAGGAGAGAGAGAAGAGAGAGGAGGAAAGAGAGAGGAGAAGGGAGAGAGGAGAAAGAGAGAGGAGAGGAGAAGAGAGGAGAAGAGAGAGGGAGAGAGGAGAAGAGAGAGGAGAGAGGAGAAGAGAGAGGAGAGAGAAGGAAGAGAGAGGAGAGAGAGAAGAGAGAGGGAGAGAGGAGAAAGAGAGAGGGAGAGGAGAAGGAGAGAGGAGAAGAGAGAGAGAGGAGAGGAGAAGAGAAGAGAGGGAGAGGAGAAGAGAGAAAGAGAGAGGAGAGGGAGAGAGGAGAAAGAGAGAGGGAAGAGAGGAGAAAGAGAGAGGAGAGGAGAGAGGAGAAAGAGAAGAGGAGAGGGAGAGAGGAGAAAGAGAGAGGAGAAAGAGGAGGGAGAGGAGAGAGGAGAAGAGAGAGAGAAGAGAGAGGAGAAAGAGAGAGAGAGAGAGAGGAGAAGAGAGAGGAGAAGAGGAGAGGAGAAGGAGAGAGGAGAGGAGAGAGGAGAGAGGAGAAGAGAGAGGAGAAAGAGAGAGGAGAGGGAGAGAGGAGAAGAGAGAGGAGAGGAGAGAGGAGAAAGAGAGAGGAGAGGGAGAGAGGAGAAAGAGAGAGAGAGAGGAGAGAGGAGAAAGAGAGAGGAGAGAGGAGAAGAGAGAGGAGAAAGAGAGAGGAGAGGCGAGAGGAGAGAGAAGAGAGAGGAGAGGGAGAGAGGAGAAGAGAGAGGAGAGAGGAGAGAGGAGAAGAGAGAGGAGAGGAGAGAGGAGAAGAGAGAGGGAGAAGAGAAGAGAGAGGAGAGAGAGAGAGAAGAGAGAGGAGAGGAGAGAGGAGAAAGAGAGAGGGAGAGAGGAGAAAGAGAGAGGGAGAGAGGAGAAAGAGAGAGGAGAGAGGAGAAAGAGAGAAGGAGAGAGGAGAAGAGAGAGGAGAGGAGAGAGGAGAAAGAGAGAGAGAGGAGAGAGGAGAAAGAGAGAGGGAGAGAGGAGAAAGAGAGAGGGAGAAGAGGAGAAAGAGAGAGGAGAGAGGAGAAGAGAGAGGGAGAGAGGAGAAGAGAGAGGAGGAGAAAGGAGAGGAGAGAGGAGAAAGAGAGGAGGAGAGAAGAGAGAGAGGAGAGAGAGAGAAGAGAGAGGGAGAGAGGAGAAGAGAGAGGGAGAGAGAGGAGAAAGAGAGAGGGAAGAGAGGAGAAAGAGAGAGGGAGAGAGGAAGAGAGGGAGAGGGAGAGAGAGAAAGAGAGAGAGAAGAGGAGAAGAGAAGAGAGAGGAGAGGAGAAGAGAAGAGAGAGGAGAGGAGAAGAGAAAGAGAGAGGGAGAGGAGAAAGAGGGAGAGTGGGAGAGCCCTGAATGGGTTAAATTTTATTACTGGGAGGAGGATTTTTTTTTTTTTTTAAATTACACTAGAAAATGTTCAAACGTTAATGCTGCACATGCAGGACAAATACACACTTAACCTCAGCAAGCTCAGACTAAACAACTCTCAATGGATTAACACCCATTCAAAATAAAGAGGGGAGAAATGACCTTTGCAAATGCTGCAGGGGAGAAAGAACCAAGGCTCACTCAAATGAATATAGGATCATAAAACAAAGTAAAAAAGTGATCAGAGGGGCAAAGTGCATAGCTGAAGAGGCAAAACAGAAAACAACAAATTCTCAGTATTACCATAGTGAGATTGATCGGCAGGAGAAAAGATGAGATCATTCAGGATGAGCACAGGATAGTAAATAAGTTATTCAAAGTGCACTATATTCTA